>NW_007578888.1:49750-131647 GCF_000690725.1 Stegastes partitus | reverse complement strand
GTGAATACAAATAAGCCGTGTATGACTTTTACTGCCTACAGAAATCTAGTGTTGTGACAGCATTGCCGGATTTAGAGTCTTTAAACTCTTGTCCCTGTGCTGCTTAAATCTTACTCTAATTATTCATAGCTTAGCAAGTAAAATTAGGATGAAAATTGGCGTAAGAAGACAGAAACGAGCACTCACGCTTTATCTGATTTGAAGGATTTGTCACATGCTGGGCAGTAGAGATCATCATATTCATCAATCATCAGGTCGTCTCCATCAGGCTGCTCCGATTCTGTGAATGCAAAAATGCACCAAAAAAGAATTAATGTATGAAAACATATTTATATGATTAAAATTTAGTAAATAAAATAAAAATTAAAAACTAGGCTACCTTTGCAATGATTAACTTGGTTCTAGGTCCTAATTGGGCCACGTTTTGTCTGGTAAAGGTTATTACTGGTAACGTTTTTGAGTGGCTGCACATTACATAGTGATGAAGCAACGGAGAAATGAAGCTAAAATCTCACTCACCTCCTTCTTCACCGTTCTTCTCCTGAGCGTCCATATCGAGCTCTTCCTCCTCACTCTCAGATGCATCTCCAAATTGCTCTCCGTACTGAGCTTCCATCTGCTGCAGCTCCTTTTCAAGTTCAGACATGGCCGCCCAGCTCTGCTCCTTGTACTCCTCCGCCAGCCTTGGATGGACATTAAAAATGTGTATGATGCAGAAACAGAGAAAAAGAAGTCACATCTATCCCCCGCTATCCATTCTCTACTCACTTGGCCTGGCTGAGCTTCTGTTTCCGTCTCAGTTCCTCCCCCTTCTTGATCTTCTCGGCGTTCTGTTCCTCGACCAGCTTCCTGTGGGCCTGCACACGGCGGTCACGCTTGCGAACAAAAGCCACTAGCTGTCGCACCAGGTCGTTGCGCTCCTTTCGAGCCTTGTCTCTGGTCTTCTTGTTTTCCTTCTCCATGGCCCTCTTCTCCCAGCGGTTGGAGGCCTGCCTCGTGTCATATTCCTCCTTCCATGCAAAGTTTTTGCGAGTGCAAAAGCTCTGCCAGTAGCCGTAAAACACATGCACTACCTGTGATATGGAAATAGAGACTGATTAAGTTAACCTAGCAGAGATCCTACTTTACTGGTTCACTAGTAATATTTCAGTCACATTTTGTTTTCACTTAGTTAAAATAGTTCAGGATAAAAAAAATCAAGCAGTTTCTCTGCATCAATCAGAGGCGTAAACTTGATACAAACAATTTGAAATGTGGGTGTGGCTTACGGTATCATAATCACTCTCAGAGTCTCCAAAGGGAGGAAACTCCTCGTCCTCTTCCTCGTCTTCCACTTTGCTGTTTTCCATCTCCTCCTTAACAATGGACTCAAAAACATTCCTGTAAACTGTGTAAAAGCCCTGGGGTGAGAGAGTGGATAGAAAGAGGAAATAGCAAATGAGAAATTTAGTGTTCTGAGAGGCAAATAGAATTTTTCATGACGCATGTTAGAGTTATGCAACCGCAGGCGGCTTTGATTTATACTTCTGTGTTGTCTTTCCTACTTAAATCGGCTAGCAACAATATAATAAGGAGTGCAGTGGTTTCACTCAGGCATGTTCAGTAATCGTGAGTGATTGGTACATTAAGAAATCGTGTTTACATCCAAGCACTTGCAAGATAGCATCAAGTAGAATGTTCACATTTGAGTTTAGCCTGCTTTGTCCTCTCTCACAAAGGAGCATCAGATGAGACAGTGTATCGGATGAGACAGGTATTAACAGCACTAACTAGTTTATTTCATGTGACTTTAAAAACCTCCACTTTTGGAAACATTGGCAAGATATCATGTAACCTGTTTTTCTTTGTCTAAAGGAGGAATAAAAAGGTCTGATCTGCTTAAAGGTTTGAAGCAACTGCTTGTGCATACCAAGCTACTTTATTCTTGTACACATGACCAAAAAAACCCCCCAAAAGACACATACCTTCTCGTCATCTCCAAAGCCAGAGTAGCAGGTGACCGTGAAGTACTGCAACAGATCGACGCTGTCATCTTCATAGTCGCCACTCAGCCCTCCCTTCAGCAGAGCCTCCCTGTGATTGTTATACCTGCCACACAGGAAGAGGCACAATCAATAAGACATATTTACTGCACATGGCTTGTACGTAAACCAACAAAGATATTTTAGCCAGGAAGAGCTTTGTAATCACAGCCCTGCTGCTGCTGAGAGTCACCATTTTTGAATAGATAGTGATGAGATACCCACCAGGCTCTCTCCTGTGGATCACTCAGGACATCATAAGCTGCCTGAATCAGTTTGAACTGCTCCGCCGCCTCCTCAGCATTGTCCAAGTTTTTATCTGGAAATTTCAGAGGAAAACCACAGTCATAGAAGAGTGAACACTTTTCCTGATGGCTTTTTAGGGTCCAAGTTAGTGACATAACATAATAATACAAAGACCAACAGATAAAAAGTCTCAAACACTGAATCCTAACAATCTTATAAGACATTATATGACTTGTGGGGTACCAGATGTGCTATATAGAATGTTATGCACGTTCTAATTATATATTTTTGTAGAACTTTAAACTTAAACAAAGAAACTCTTCACACATCTTTTTTCATGAGATGAATGCATATGAGAGGGATGAACATATCTCAAAGTTTCAGATAGGCTCCTGCACACCGTCACACTTGCAAAGATATATTTATCCATGACATTTTGGTGTTAGAGCTTCATCAGGCAAACGGTTTGGTGCAAAGAGAGGAAATCCTATATAGAGTGTGGGTCTAACTCTGCCACAAATCACACTTTTTACATCTGACTTCCAACATAACTCAGACAGTTGCTTTCTCCAGAAATTTTCTGATGATTCAGCAGTTGTCGGTTGTATTAAGGGGGAGTGTGAGGTGGAATACAGGGGCATGGTCAGGGACTTTGTGGACTGGTGCAACCTCAACCACCTTCAGCTTAACATTTCCAAGACCAAGGAAATGCTAGTGGACTTTAGGAGGAAGAGGCCAAAACTGGATCCAGTAGGGGCACAGAGGTGGAAGTTGTCTCCAGCTATAGATACCGGGGAGTACAGCTGGACAACAAGCTGGACTGTTCCAGCCACTTGGAGGCAGTGTACAAGAAGGGACAGAGCAGACTGTACTTCTTAAGAAGGCTGAGCTCAATAAACATCTGCAAGCCTCTTTTGTGCTCCTTCTACCAGACTGTTGTGGCCAGTGCACTTTTCTTCAGTGTTGGGGGGAGGGGGCTCGCACTGCAGACAGAAACAGACTCAATACACTGATAAAGAAGGCGAGCCTTATCATTGGGGTTGAAGTGGACACAGTTCAGCAGGTGGCCGGGGGGAGAATGCTCAGGAAGCTGAAGACTCTATTGTGAGCAATGAAGCCCACCCCCTACATGTCATGGAGGTGTCTGGGCAGAGCACTATCAGTCAGACTGATTCCTCCAAAATGCAAGACTGAACCCAGCAGGAGGTCCTTCCTGCCAGCTGACATCAGACTTCATAATGTGCAATAAAAGCCACATGGCTGGGTGCTGCTATAGATCACCTGGTTGAGCTGGTGACCCATGTACAGGGGCTGTAGTCCCCGATGCAGCAGCCATGGGTTCGAATCCTGCTCATGGCCCTTTGCTGCAACCCCTTCCCCCATTCCCCTCCCCCACTTTCCTGTCTCTCTCTCTCAACTGTCCTATCTAATAAAGGCAAAAAGGCCAAAACAAAAACAAAAAAAAACCCACATGGCTGCATAACTATGACACTTTATGTACACATGTTTTTAAAATCCATCTTTGCACAGGGTAACATTTGCACACTGAGTACCTATTTATTTATCTTATTTTTATTTTATATTGTATATTTTGTTTTATATTTCATGTGTGCCTTCAGTGACAGGTGTCTTGTGGGATTGTCTGTGTTTTTTAATGTAGCCACTGTAACAAAGTAATTTCCTGTAAAAGGATCAATAAACTAACTATCCTATCCAATAAGTGCTAGTGTAATGCAATAATCCCAAAACCCCCTTCTACTGGCAGACAGTTTAAATAACATACAGAAAGTTAGAAAACACTGTACAGAGCCATAATCATAAATGTTACTGCATATTTACATGTTAGTAACTCTTGTAGGGGTCATTTACATGGCATATAAAAAGACCCTGAGGCAATTGCAATAAGAAAGAAAGTTTGCAAGTTAAACTTTGTGCTAGAGTCTGTTTGAACCTTTCAGACTTTAAAGATACCTTTACAAAACCCCCTTACCATCCCAAAGTAAGCTAAAAACTATTGCATGTGGCACATAATAGACCAGATCTTCCCTGCCACACCTTAGCATTGCTAGCAACTGGTATTAGCTGAATTTATCGAGGCTGATTTTGGACTTTACTGTAGTGAAATTCTGACATCTTCACATCAGGGGACTGTTCTCCCCCCACAAGGTTTCTAATTCAACTTACCTGGATGCCATTTCAAGGCTAATTTACGGTAAGCTTTCTTCAAATCACCGTCTCCAGCGTCCCGTTTCACGCCTAACACTTCATAGTGACACTTCATCGTTAAAGCAACTCGACTCTCAAGGTAAACAATAAGAATGCAAACGTTTTCTCAGGCTAGGCTCACTTTAGCATCTAGCTAGCTACAGTATGCTAGCGACCGGCCAGCATCTCTGCTTTATCTCTAAAAACAAACAGACTTCTTAAGTGGTAGCGACAATGTTGTGATGTTTGGACCTTACATATTCAAACCTATACACTGTTCTTTGTCGCTGACAACAGCTTTAATTCCTTAAGTTACTTCACGACGCTTCTTGTCACTGTTAGCTGTGTCCTGTCTGGTGGGATGCCGCTTAATCTCGCGAGACTTGCTCTTCTTTCCTTTAAAATTTCAGCAAACTCGAAGCTGCAAGAGATATTTGTTGCCCTCTATAGTTCAAATTTGATCTGTTGATAGATTTGTTTTTAATTATTGCACTAATTTAGGTAAAGACTTCAGTTTAGAAACATTCCTACATCAGTAATTCCACATTTTAAATTCACTTTCTCGCATTTTACACCAACTGTTGGCTTTAAGGCCCATTTCATTTCTCTCCTGGACAAGACATGACTAGTTTTGCTATTTTATATGCTTCTCAGCAGTTGCCCCCACTTTGCACCCATCTATTAAATCAGGATGTTTTACATTTTACGTCCAATTTGGGTTTTGGCCTTTACTCTCAAGGCTGCAGCTGAGCAAGCGTATTAATGCACTTCATAAAACTTCTTCCCATTCATACATCTATTCATTAGTTAACTGAGGGCAGAGATTTCCATCCAATTAGTCCCTGTAAAGACCCCCTCCAGTGGAAATCAACATTTTTATCTGGTTAACATGTCCATACAATGTTTTTTTCTTTTTCTTTTTAATATTCGCGAAGACACATCATGAGCAAAATAAGCAGTCAGCACCGAGGCATATCTACCTTGAATCTGTAGTAACAGTGAGACTTTCTGTATTTTTTTTCCTCCTCAGAGTGGTCATAAGTGATATCAAGCTGCATCAAATGAGGAGTGAAGAGAGGGACAGAGACACAAAATTCTGCATATTTTGGAGGAAGCAACTGTCCAGGGTTACATCGAAGTCATTTCCAGGCAGGAGGAGGTTATTTTAATGGGAAAAATGTGACACTTTGATGCCCTGTAAGTTTATTTTAGGGGTAATCAACAATCAAACAACAAACGATCAAAGATGGACGTTAAATAGGACAAAATATTTCAATTTCTCCCTCACATTTGGCATTATTTTTCCTAACATCGTAATCCAAGGTCATTTTTAAGTGATTATTTTTGTGTCTAGTTTTGTATTTTGAAAATAATCACTAAAAATGTATATTTACTTTACTGGTTGCTTGTTGTCCATCATCACTTCATGCCTACATTCCCGTCTGATAATAAAGACGATAACTTACAACACACCTTAACTGCCAAACATCTCCGTTATAATGAATCTCTGTAATATTCAGCAGTACACGACCTTACTGTCATTAGTTATCCCATGATGCTCTCTAGTGGTGGCTGGAAAACTTGCATCTTGTTGCATGTGCAAAGGTTACTTCCTTGGATCGAAAAAATTTGAGGACTTTTGAGGACCTTTAAAAAGCTAATGTTAAATATTTCTCAAAAACATGTCCATATAAAGTCTGTCTTCAGAAGGATGTGATGTGAGAGGAATTATGGAAATGGCCAACAGCTCCAGGTTGAATCTAAATTACCCTATGTTTGCTTGTACTTAATTCAATAAATTGTAAATCAGTACATTAAATACTACATATATATGTATTTATCCAACCTTAAGATTTTTTGAGATAAAACTCTTGTTTTTAAGTGAAACCCGGCCAAGAAGGCACACTGACATGTGACAAAAGTAAAACACATTTAAACAACTAAGGAACTAAAGATACATAAAGCACAATGTGGCTTAGAAATCGCATTTTCTCTCTTCATTTTTATATCTCTTGATCTGACCATTGAAGTGCGCCAAGAAGAAAAGCCTATCAAGCCGTAGCCTGTTCTGAGGGTTGTACATATGTGCAAAGACTCATGTTAAGAACTGAACCAACTGTTTAAAGCAGAGTTTCGTCAGATTGTAATATACATTATATTTTTTAAAGAAACTTTCATCTTTTAATGAAAACTGCAAAATGGCCCACATGTTTTACTGTGCTTTTATTGAAAGTGTCTTGACATTTTGCATTATTTGTTGGTTTGGAAATGCTTCTGAAGCACAGAGGAAGTCTGTAAGAAAGACAGTAACAACACTACCCAGCCTAGATTGTATTTATGAATGCCGGGTTATGATGAAGGCCGATACTATCGTGGCTGACGAGAGGCAGCCAGTTGCCTCCTTCTTCAAATTGTCTTATGATCTTATTTCTATTCTGGAAAGCACTTTGGCTGAATGGCTTTAGTTTGAAATGTGCTATACAGATAATTTATTACTTAAATATGATTATGAGTAAAAGAAATTGTCACATTTCATACACAGAGAGAAAAGTGTTGATTATCGTTTATCCTAGTAACATATATCTCTGTTTACTTTAATTTTAAGTCATGTTTTGTTTGTGTGTGTGTCAGGGCCGGCCCTGACCAATTTCATACAGTAACACAAACTGTATGCATGTATTCAAGCTTTTATCTAAGTATAAACAACACACTAAATAAAACTGAAGAAACAAGTGACCTAAATTAAAAATACAATATAAATAAGACATTGTAGGATTACAATAAATGTTCTATAGCTTGTTTATTTATTTTCTACTATTCATAAAACAAAGGACTGTGGACCATTTAGGAATCTGATGTAGAGTGCTCTCATTTTATTTCAAATCATTTTTGATACAAAAGAAAGAAAGAAAGAAAGAAAGAAAGAAAGAAAGGAAGGAAGAAAGAAGGATGTTTAGTTTTGATGTAAAAGGTTTCAGTTGTTGAATTAAAAACGTGAATGAACTGTTTGTCACTCATTGTTAGTTACTTAGTTTAACTATGAAGCTATAATGTGTGGGGGCATTATTGTAGCAAAACTATTTGTCAATGCGTATGGAGAGTTGTCTGTCTGTATTTGTCAATGTGTGAAGGGAGTTGTCAATGCGTACAGAGGTATTCGTAGTTGAAAAGTTTACGCATTCGAATAAAAGTGCTGAAAATACAGACACATCACCAGTTCCGAGTCTAGCGGCTAATGTCTGCAGTTCCACCTCCCGCCGCCAGGGGTCTCTGTCTCCGCTCCGCCCGCCTGTGTTGTTTGACTTCAGGTCACGCGAGAGTTGCGTCTGCGTACAAACATGTCGGCGTTCAAGAGAAAACGTGGAGGACAGGGCTCTGCTAATAAAAAGGCTAAAAAAGCTAAATTTGTCGCAGACGGAGGACAAACGCCAGATGAAGCCGGACAGGAGAGTAGAAATGAAGTCACAATCCCACCACCGGTGTCCAAGGTAAGCGTGCGAGCTTCTTACCGAGCAGGGAAGTTAGTTAGCTAGCCGGCTAACTCCAGTTCACAAACACACCAAGGGTTTATTTTCTTTACTTTAAATGTTGTCATTCTTGTACTAAAACTGCTAACAACATGTAGCTACAACAAATACCCTGAGTGCTGTCATTTAGTATATAGTATATTACAGAGAAACTCGTTAAATGTCATTATTCTCAGTCTGATTTCACCACTAAGGCTGATCAAACACAATGTGATTGGCTGGATGTTATTACAATGCTACATGGGAAATGTTTTTTACTCTGTAACAATAAAGGTTTGATTTTATAAGATACATTTTCTTGAACAGGGCAAGTGGACCAACAAGGAAAGAGTTCTCATTTTCTCCTCAAGAGGGATCAACTTCAGGACGAGACACCTGATGAAAGACCTGAAGACCATGATGCCTCATTCAAAGGAAGGTTTGTGTCACACATGTTCTTACAAATGAATATCTGTATTGTATGTTAAGGAGAGCTGTAAAATAATAATAACACCATCCTCTGCCTAGATACCAAAATGGACAGAAAGGACAAGTTGTTTGTTGTTAATGAGGTGAGTCTGTTGTTTTATACACGTTCTTATATAATCATATATATTTTATAGCAGAGCTTAAGATCAACGTTGTTTTGCAGGTGTGTGAAATCAAAAACTGCAACAAATGCCTCTTCTTTGAGGCCAAGAAGAAGCAGGACCTCTATATGTGGTGAGTATTTGATCATCTGACCCTAAAGCCTGCTGAGTCAGTGTTGAAAAGCAAAATCTAAAGTAGATTCAACAATGTTTTTGCCTTGCAGGATTTCAAACAGCCCTCACGGACCTTCTGCAAAGTTTCTGGTTCAGAACAGTGAGTTACTTCTCTCCTCCATTTTTAAATGCGTGGACATCTGTCATGTGTTGGAATTTATTTATTTATTTATTGTTTCCCCCACAGTTCATACTCTGGCTGAACTCAAAATGACAGGAAACTGCCTCAAAGGATCCAGACCGCTGCTCTCATTCGATCCTGTGAGTATCACAGGCCAGAAATGAAAGAAATGAAGACTTTGTGTTGATTCATTGTATCATTAATGCAAATTCTAGTCAGGATTTGTTGATAAAAGCAGCTATGTGCCACAACGATGGTTAGACCAGATATTTGCAGTGATTTCTAAGGCTGAGTAATGAACAGATTTGCTTTCTTTGTTGTTTGCTTGTAGAAAATATGCCTTTATGTCATTTAAATATGATCAATTCTAACTTTAAGTTCTTCTATTACTTTGTGTTCATCCCACAGAAATTTGACAAGGAGCCTCACTATGCTTTACTGAAAGAGCTCTTCATCCAGGTGTGTTTTTAATGTACAAGATCCCTGACATGGTGCAGACATAAGTACTGACTGTACCTGTTGTATCAGACTAACAAACAATAACTTCTGTCCACGTTTAGATGAAAAATGTAAAGTGCAATGTTATTTCAAGTGTGAAGTGTTCACCTTAGGGCACAATGATATGGGCTGTGTATTTTGATCATTGTTTAGACGCAGCTTTTGCTTTACTTTGTTTGGAAATTTGAACAACTTGTCTTTTCAACTTCGAGGAAATATTTATTGAGTTTTCTCGTTGTAGACTTTCTCCACTCCACGCTATCACCCTAAGAGTCAGCCTTTTGTGGACCACGTCTTCACATTCAGCATCGCAGACAACAGAATATGGTTTAGAAACTACCAGGCAAGACTTCACCACACTTCATCATCACATCCAGGAGTTATCAGATATTTAGTTTCTTTGAGAAGAACGTTTTCATTTTTATTCCTCTATCCACTCTATGTGTAGATAATTGAAGAGGATGCCTCAATAGTGGAGATCGGGCCTCGCTTCGTTCTCAACCTCATCAAGATCTTCCAGGGGAGCTTTGGAGGGCCGACGCTTTATGAAAACCCAGATTTCCAGTCTCCCAACATGGTAAAAATCCAGTGCATGGTCGTTAGAATTTATAAGCATGTGATGTTATCGGATCACATTTAATATGCCTGAGACATCACACGTTTCTTATGTTGGTCACGTTTCTTTTTGTTCACCAACAGCACCGGCGAGAGCTCCGACTGGCGGCAGCAGCCAAAGTACGCGAGAAGCAGATGGTGAAGGAGCTGCACAAACTGAAGAGGGCAGAAGTGAAGGAGAATGTGGACAACGACGTTACAGCTGACGTCTTCCTAACACCAGCAGAGGAGAAGCCTGTTCACATCCAGACAGAAGCACCGGAGCCAAAAGTGGTGAAGAAAAAACAGAAAGCTTTCAAAAGACAAAGGATGCAGATGGGACGCAGGTAACTGGATGGACCGGATGAAGCTGCGTGCATGCCTTACGGCTGCCATGATTCAATAATATCTGAAAAAGAAATGTGGGAAAACAACATTGCAGTCAGGTCAAGAGTTTTCCTACCACATACTTGGCTGTTGTAGAGAAAGTCTTTGTTATGAACATGTTGCGTTGAGTGTGTGTTGCCACAATTTGTGGACTGATGTTTTTCTTTTCCCTCAACATGAGGATTGTGCAGATTGTAGCTGGACGTCAGTCATGAATGATACAATGCTGCAAACAATATATGCCCATCCTTTTATAAAAAAGAAAATATTCCATTAAAAAAAAAAACTTGTTTATTGAGTTTCAGTGAGTACAATTGTTTTCTATGTCATGGAAATAAAACGATTTCAACTTGCTGTCAGTATCATGTGATGTATGCTCCAAACAAATGTCTCTGAAAGGTGTCGGGTAGCAGATTCAACATGAGGGACAATCGTGGCAGTGTGTATAGAAATCAGGTCAGTGGAGTAGATTTACTGAACACAAGCTTCACTAGACACCTGGAGTAAACTATCAGTGTGCCATGTCTTATTTATGGGCAGTCAGCAAGCTCACTGCAGGTGTTAAAAGATGAGAATGGATATGCCCTGTAAGCCCAGACATCATGACCAACTGAGCTGTTAACTTTGTCACAGAAAACATACTGAGTGACTTAAAACAGCTGCGTCTCCGTAGTTACAAACAATGCTGTCATTTTTCATATCCAAGTTCATGAAACTGACAAATTCAGAAAACGTTGATAGTGGTGTAACTACACACATTCATAACTAGATCAGACAGGTGACATTATATTGATCAACCAGTTGATTTTGCAAAACTGCTGCTTCTCCCACCGTTGTGATTATGCCCACAAGTCCAGCTGTTTTTCTTCAACCTACTGGCTCCTCTGGTCGAGTTCGTCTTCTTGTTATCGTGCTCAGTCAAAACAACTGGCCGCCACTGAAGTTAAGGTGCTTCCTAAAAGTCCAATCTCACTGGCTGTCTTCAGTCTTCCTCCACCTCCTCGTCTGGACAGCAGTAATATTCTACAAAGCAGATCTGTCCATCATCGTTCCTGACCAGGTACTGCAGAGAGAGGAAACCCCTGCCGTCTGTCCGTACAGAGACTTTACAGGACAAAGCCAAGGCCTTGGTGGACGGCTTCAGTAGGGACATCTTGTATCTGTCAGAGTTTACAGAGAGGACAACAACGAATGTGGTGCTTTAATAAAACTCATTACAGACAGACACAGTGACAGTATTCCTCAGTGTTTTGTAGCAGACATTTTGACATGAAATCACTGGAAAGACAGGTGTAAATAAAACTACTAAAGGCTGCATGTTGTTTAGGTTGTCCAGCTCACAGGCATGTTGATGGAACAGAGCTATTGTTAATGGTATTAATTACCTTTAATTGTGTTTCCTGCCAAATCAACTCTATTGTAGTATAGAGCTGCATGATTTAAAATATAAGCTGTCAGATTTTAAAGAAAGGAGTCTCAAAGGGGCTGAAAAGTTAATTGCGCCACTGCAGTTGAACGTAACTCAATTCCAGTGAAATTATACAAAGGCCCTCCACACACAATCACATCCCTCAACTTCTTTTGGCTGATTAGACCTCTGATTAGGATCTATGCTGACACAGTCCTGAGGAGGGGTCCAATTAATGATGCTTATTTAGTTTATTTGCCACCATTTAGGGTCAAACAACGGTGTGTAGAGGTATGGAAGAACAATTCATAAGCTCTCTCCCAATATTGACAGCACTGGTGAGTAGAAAAGTGCTGAATGTGAAGTGTTTCCAATCAGTGCCACACTGTCACAAATGTGCCCGTTCAGGCTTGGAGGTGTGAGGACGTCCATCAGAGCTCACAGGGACACACTCTGGCTAATAAGGACAAATACTGTACATGGCACAGTGGAGCTCACATGATTAGAACAAATAAGTAGAATCAAGCATTCCAGTTGGTCAGTGCAAAAATGCACTTTGAGAAGCTAAGAGGGCAGAATAAAATTTAACCAAGCATTTAAACAGAGTTACTTAGAGGCACATAGATCTACAACACATCAGAGAGATAGCACATGATATTATTCTAAATAGTAAGGTCCAGGCTGTTCCAGATTTGCAATATCATTATTGAGAATCTTATGAGGAAGAAGTTCTGCTATAACTTTGGACAACTTCTGTAATATTTATAAAGAATCCAACATGTCATAAACCTCATGTCTGTAGATCATGCTCGATCCTAAAGCTTAGTCATCACAAGTTGAAGGTCTTCAGCAGGCGTTAAGAAAATAAATACCCCAAATTCATCCACTACTTTGTGTCTGTCACTCTTAACTTTTGGTCATTGTGTTACCATCTCCAGTTCTCCTGCCGTTTTATTTCTCTTTAATCTTAATATTGCACACGTCTTTTTGTGATTCTGCGCTCACCTGTTGGTTTGTGTCTTGGTGCATCGGAACAGCTCCATCATGTCTGAGTCTTTTGAATAATCATAATGGGCATTTCCAGAGTTTCCAAACGTAGACAACCTGAAGAGTAGAACAAATGAAAGAAGGATGAATTCAAAGGTAGTAAGAGCTATCTGTGGACAATATTTGTAGAATTCAAGAATTCATTAATCTTTCAGTATTTGTAATGGGACAGGTGAGGAGAATGATTCGGGGCAACAAAAAGAAGTTGTGACACGCTGCTAATTAATGGTCATTTTCCTGAAAATCTACATTTTGTTATGACAAATTTCCCGCAGAAGGTCACTGCACTGAACTTAAGCTATGCATTAACTGTAGCACAAGTGCTGATGGTGTGTTGGACCTGATTTTTGTCACCGAAAATCAAACAAAAAAGGCTAAAGAAAGTGTATGAAATAACTGGCAGTTTAGTTATTGAGAGGACGTTAACGGTCTTTCTTTTCAGCAACATCATCACAAACCAGTACTGTACAGCAGAACAGGTGGTGAAGTTCTGACAGCACACCTGAAGTATGGCTGACTGGGGGACATGGTGATCTGTAGCACCTCACTGGTCATGTCCAGTTCAGAGAAGGCTTCCTTCAGACTCTCTGACTGTAAGATCACCTTTGAAAAGAGACAGAGGTACATGATTAGTAGTGAATTATGGTAACGTTTTTATGTAACAGCCACAGACATTGCCATATACATCTATTACTAAAGTATTTGAGAAGCAAGGAAACCATCACAACCAAAAAATATATATATTTCTGTTAACATAAAGCTTCTAAAAAGACTGGTTCATGTTAGTTTAATATTTGTTTTTGTCATTCAATTTTTTTGTGGATTTTTAATATTCCAGTTTTATTATATAAAAACAGTAAAGCAAACCTTGTTCGTGACATTGCTGCTGCAGAACTCAAAGTCAATTGGTTCTTCTGGTTCTTGTGTGTTAATCTTGCAAACAGTCACCACACCAGCCTCCTCCAGGAACAGTGTCAGAGGGTAACCGTACCCCCGGTAGCACATCCGCAAGGCTGTTGATACTCCTGCAACATCATATGGAGGAGGTATTAAACATGTTGAGTAATGTGACAGGTGGATATTAATCCAACTATGAGAAAAAAAAAATCTGGTTTTATTTATTTGCCCATTTTCCATATTTTTTTCACCTGGAACTGTGCTTCCACCAAAGATATTCAGGCAGTCCAGCAGAACAGTGAGGTTGATCTGAAAACCCACCAAATCTTCCTTTATGGTGTATTCTTGAAAGATCTCAGCCTGGAATGAAAAAATATAACTTTTGGGTCAGTATACGAGATATGTGGTGTCACAAAAGATATATTTCAAACCCAAACTGCAAACTATGAGTTTTCCCCTTCAGACGATCAACCAGCACGTCTACTAAGAGATCCTGCAGCGTTTGCTTCATTCAGTGCACGAGAAGAGGCGAGAGTTGTGGCAGGACAAGTTGTGGCTGCTTCACCATTACAATGCGCCTGCTCACAATGCCCTGAGCATCCGACAGTTCCTGGCTGAGAAGAACATCGCCGTGCTGGAGCAACCTCCCTACTCACCCCACCTGGCACCTGACTTCCCCAAGCTCAAGGGGGTCATCAAGGGGACCCGTTTTGAAGACGTGGACAACATCAAGATGGCTGTGACGACAGAGGGTCTTGGAAGAACCTTTCCAGGAGTGCATGGCGGCGTGGCAGAGAAGGCTGGAAAAGTGCGTTAGACTCCAGGGGGATTACTTCGAAGGGGAAAACTTGTGGTTTGTAGTTTGTATTTGAAATATATCTTCACTGACACCAGTGCTGGAACTTTTCTGACACACTTCATACCTTTTGTAAAACATCAAAACTGTGCTCATTCAAGTGGTTTACCTCCTCTGTTTTTGTAAAAAATAAAAATAACAAGCAAAACACACCTGGATGAAGGCATTGGCTTGCAGACATTTGGAGTCCTCAACAGTGACCTTTAGGCCGTTTGGTGTAGCAGTGAAGATCGCATGGTCTTTGAAGGTGATGGCTTTCAGTATGTTGGAGAGATGGCGAGCGTTATCCAGACTGGCGACTAAAACATACTGTTCGTCATCGCTCTGAGACTGGGTGGACAGAGGCATTGTAGCGCTGAAATAAGAACACAGAGATTAATAAAAACCTGTTACCAGTCCAGGTAACGGGCAAAAACATGAAGACAGCAGCTCTAATTTCAGACACGTAAAGATAAATGCATGTGCACCTCTGTTGTATAATGTGACCTCTCTTATCATTACAGTAACAACCAAATATTAGCATCGGGTTGCCAATGAATAAAAACACAGAAATACACATTTTTATTTAACCATAAGTTGCTGTAATTAGATAAATTATCAGGACACATGGACAGAATGTTACAATTTATAATTTTGTTCAGACATGATGCTGACACATTCAGTTGCTGTCAGATTAATGACAACTAATGCATGTTTAAAAAAGGCTGAACAACCAAAATGCCAACTGTATTAGTTTATAACCATCAGATAGAGTAACATTAACCAAAATATAAGAAACCAAAGTACATGTGATTCCTTTATTCTTAAGCCTACAGCAGTTTGATAGAGTATCTGAAGTTCAGTTTTGGCTTGCGTCACCGCCAGAGTCACAGTGACTCCATCTGGCCACCCCTATGAAAAACCTCTGAAACTCCAATGGATAAATGGTAAAAAAAAAAAAAAAAATTACGCTAGCTAGCATTTCTGTTTTAATACAGCTCGGATACCATGTTGATATTCAAGTCAGGAGCAAACCTCTGGCTCAAAAGATTTACGGGAAAGTGTACAGAACTTGTATGTTGCTGTGTGTAGCTTCGGCTAGGCTAAACTGTTTGGCACCATACCACATGCAACAGTTAAAACGACGTAAATAAACAGCAGCTAATCTTATGACCATGCACTATAATATCTCCCGTATATAAGCGTTTTTTTTAGTGCTCCTAGGAAATGTAAAAGCGTATCTGTGACTTACAAAACTGTAATTCAGCGACTCAGATGGATGTTTTGAAGAAAAGCGCCGGCTGCGTCACAACTTCCGCTTTCTTCTTCTTCTTCTTCGGATATTAAAGTGCACATTCCAGAGATTTCGCAGCAGAGTCCCAAACGCACCAGAGCAGTTTGTCCTGTCCACATCGGCAGTACGTGACAGTACCGGTGTTTCCTGATCTACAGAGGTAAGAATATGTACTCGGTTTAAATTGACAATCTTGTAAGTAAAATGTTGTTGAGCCTGCAGGTTTGTTAGAGTTCTTAATACCTGTCATGTCAGCTAGCTTCAAGCGACGACAGGAA
Source organism: Stegastes partitus (assembly GCF_000690725.1). Taxonomy (NCBI): domain Eukaryota; kingdom Metazoa; phylum Chordata; class Actinopteri; family Pomacentridae; genus Stegastes; species Stegastes partitus. The sequence goes on along the minus strand of NW_007578888.1, from coordinate 115,546 downwards.
GCTAGCGTTAGCTAACAGTCATGGCGTCGTAGGGAAAGTGAGTTACACATGACATGTAACGACTGACAAATAATTAACAACACACAGTAACCTCCTAGACGTGGCCTTAAGAAGTTGACAGTGTTGAAATTTAATAAATAGTAAAGCTGTGAAGGAGAGCGTCCTCCTAAGAGGTAGCTAACGTTAGCTTCCTGACAGGTCGCTGGTGATAAGGACGTGTTTACTACTCTGCTGTGAAGAATAAACTGTATGAAATACAGCTTGAGTTCACATCTTTACCCTTGAATTCTGTTTGTTGGGCTCCTAATCTCTCTACCCTGCACTTTGGTTGGCTAACTGAGAATGTTTTAAGGTTGCAACCAATAATGTCATTATCGATTATTTGTTTACTCTTTTAAACCTTATTGTCTGTTTAAAAAAAAAAACAGGAATGAACAGAAACTATTTCAAAAATAAATTCACTGTCAAATTAAATCATGTATCCAACATAATCTAAATCTATATAAATGATATATCCAACATACTCCAACATCCAAAAATGGCATACACTTTACAACATACACTCACTGTCCAAAGTAACACAGGAAAGCAGCAGGTCCTCATGTTGAAGGAGATGCCACTGAATAGTTTGTGTTGGTTCAGCAATTAGTCAGCGATCAACATGTTTCCATTGATCAGATAATTGATTAATGGAAACTTGGACTACCTAAGCTATTCTCAGCACATGGAGCGAACATCATAAAGATACTGGTACAAAGACAAGCAGTTCATTAGACATAACAAATCAATGGTCAAATGCTTTTATTTTTTGTTTTGATTTATTTATTTTTTTGTACTCTATCTTTCCTTCTTGTTTTCGTGTTTTCTGCAGCATATACTAGTAGATCTGTTCTTTAAGGTTAATGTCTTATGTAGACTTTTAAGCAAGAATGGGTGCTTTTCAGTATTCCCGTCATTACTCTCAACAGTACATTTTTCATCCCTCTGTCTGTGTTGCTAAAACGTTGAATCCCAGTGGGGCTAATTTATGAACTATTAGCCTACACATATCCGAGCAACCACCTACAACTGCGACAGCTTACTAAAACACGGGAGAATAACAAGCGGTAATCCAACAGCGATCATCCAGTCGAACAGTATCAATCATCCAGTGGTGATGTACAATCCATTTTGCAAGCTAAGCCCAGCCAAGCCCAGATAAATAGACAGATACTTCATTGATCTATCAGCAATTTACATATCATCAACATACAAGTTATATTGAGTTGACACAAGGGAGGTGAGGAAGAACACTTTTAAAAATGTATACATACATGTGCGTACAATTTATTGCACTGCATAAAAAATTAAATAAAATTTGAAAAAAGTACAAATCAAAGTTGAAAGAAAATTAAAGGTGAGATCAGATGGCCATATTGACAATTATGTAACATGTCTTGTCTGGTAAAATAAACTTAATGTCTGGATTTAGAAGTTGCAGCCCTGTGTTGACTGGGAGGAAGGCGTGTTTTTGTATTTTTGACAAGAAGTTAATCTCTCTGCTGTCCTTCTCTTCTTCAGGTTCTTCATATCGGACGTCCTGTCTGAGCCACTACCATGGTGTGCATTCCCTGCATTGTGATTCCTGTCCTGTTGTGGGTCTACAAGAGGTTCCTAGAGCCATTCCTCTACCCTTTCATTTCACCCATCATTAATACATTCTGGACAAAAAAGGCAGTCCAGGAGACTGGGACCAATGACCAAAAAGTTAGTGAAAAGAGTAACGGGACATACAAGGTAAGTCAATGAGAAAAGAAAGATTGTGTCATGATTTTATTCATTTATTTGTATGCAGTGTAACAAAGATTTAATGTTGTATTTGGAATATCAGAGGAATCACACTGTAATGATATGATCTTATTGTGTTGTGAGTTTTCAGTTTTATTCAAGTACAGAGTGGAATAGTTTATAGTGGAGCCCTGTTTTTTATGTGGTCTTGTATTTATATGTGACACCATAGTTAGCTATCTTAAGTAGTATTATTAATATTGTGATATTAAGTTCACCCCTAGTGCCTTGCTCTAATGCCGAGTATAAAAGCTGAAAAATCTGTTTATCTAAAAAATTGCACAGGACCCACTAAGACAAGTAATGACATTCTTCTAATTTACCATTATTATTGCTTGCAGCTTTTTTTTACATAATTTTTTGTTCTCATGTCTTTCAGCCTGAAAGCAACGGTGTGGCGATGGCTAATGGATCAACTATAGCAGCAGACAAGAAGACGGATTGACGGCTCAAAATGTTCTAATGCATCAGAAACAGTGTAAATATTCCATTCATATAGTATAGAGACGCTATAAATTAACTTATCAACCCTCTTTGAATGGATCGGTTTTAATAACCTTCCAAATTTGTTTGAAGCTTGTGTTTAAATTTTTCATTCATAATGTTAATATATTTTCCTCATTAATGATGAATTGACTAATTGATTTGCTGTATTGAATATTGAGTCTTAATGTAATAGTTTTTCTAAGTCAAACTTGCAGTTTAATTAATGAATAAAAAAAACCCCTTCAGATACAAAATGCTTATTTATTGTTTCCATGCAGAATTGTGCTGCCACTTACACTGGTCATTAGAGAATCTATTTAGTTTGCATTTTGTGATATTTTTAAACACCGTTAATGTGATAGCACCATAGCATAGATCTTTGTAGTTGATTTTTTACTCTCAAATCTGAGAGAAAAGAATAGATGAAAAGTAAAAATGAATTATTTAGACCAGACTCTTAAAAGCACCTCCATAGGAAAATACTGTAGGTTTTGTTTTTTTACTCAACCAGTTCAAAAGTCTTCACATCAGGCAGACGTATTGCTTGCAAGATGTAAATTTAAGTCCACGTGTATTTACTAACTGTAGAATATTACTGTATGTTACCAATACCTGAGAATTTTAAAACAAAAAAAAGGTTCTTACTTGAAGCCTTTTTCAACATTCCATGGTGTCAACTACAAATGATTTGAAACAACAAATCAGGACTCATACATCATTTCAGAATCTCTCCTCTCATTGTATATAATATATTTTACAACAGTATATGATTGTGGATAAAGAAATGGACAATAAACGACTGAATGCCTGAAAGCAGCTAAATGGACCAGAAGGGGATAACATTTGTTCGTAATCAGTAAAGGAGGATTTACAGCATTCATGTTTTGCGAAACGGATTATGCATTTGTAGAATTGAAAGGGAAAAACTGAAGATTTTATTGATTCATATTCAGAATATAGAAACTGTCTGGTCTGGGGCTGAGTTGATAACACGCCTTCCGTCTTGATGGTTTTATTTTTTGTGGTAAAATTCTGAAAGTGACTTGGAATAGGAAAATTGGTGGAATTTAAAACAATGCAATTTATGTAGCTGATGTGTCATTGGTGCTAGATCAGATTAAGAAGACACTGATCATGACAAAACATATATTTTCTTTGCTTAGACCAGCATTAAATAGTGTTTGTTGTGATGTTGTAAAGGAATGACTTGCAAGAGATCTCATGGTTGTTTTGCTCACACTTCTACTATACAAGCCTGTTGTAGCTAAGAAGGATGTCTTCAGGATTATTTGTAGGAATGTATTTGGAAGCTTTTGATGACTTGAGGTGGAATATACATACTGTAGTAAATTGCAGATGATAAAGGGAATTTTAAAGAGTTTATTTATTTATTTTAACTGTAACATTTGCACTAAATGTCATTGAACCATTTCCTCCAGTCACCAGACACTGGGTGCTAATATCTGTTGGACTGGAAATTTGCTATGTAGCAGAAATTACTACAAAATCAACAACATAGAAGAGAACTGTAGACTTAAGTATTGACCTAACAGCTAACAACACATAAATAATACACCACAAAGGCTCCTCAGTCTTTATATTCTCCCAGATGAGGCTGAAGGTTCACCACTGTAAATACAAATCCATCCATCCATCCATCCATCCATCATCTATACTCCGCTTAATCCTCACTAGGGTCACGGGAGGGACTGGAGTCTATCCCAGCTGACTCAGGGTGAAGGCAGGGGACACCCTGGACAGGTCACCAGTCTATCACAGGGCTACACTTAGAGACAGACAACCAAGCACACTCACATTCACACCTACGGACAATTTAGAATCACCAATTAACCTCAACATGTTTTTGGACTGTGTGGGAGGAAGCTGGAGAACCCGGAGAGAACCCACGCTGCACGGGGAGAACATGCAAACTCCATGCAGAAAGATCCCGGGTGTCCTCACCGGGATGTGAACCAGCGACCTTGCTGCGAGGCAACGAAGATATATTCAAAATACATTTCTACACCAATAAAATCAAAAAAACCACTTAACCATAAAACAAAACAAGCAGGCTCAACACTGAATTTAAATACATTATGTGAATTATACCTACAAATGCAGAGACACTGTATATATTATACATAAATCTCAGTCAAGAATTTCTATGTTTTGTCCTTCATCAACTAAAACTTCTGCTACAAAATGATCCATCAGATTATTTTAACGCTGTTGCTAAGTTCTCTGTGGTGGTGTTCTTTATCTGTCCTCAAAATGAGGGAGAGAGACAGAGAAATAAAAAAAAAATCCACAAACCTGAAAAACAAAAACCAGACGACCTTATTGTAGTATGTATTCACTCACAATGAAAAAGACGTCATGTGGTCAAAACTGACTCAGATTTTCAGACAGCAAATAAAATCTTATTAAATTGCCTCCACCTCAGTTCAACCACTTCACATTTAAGTGTTGTATGAATCCCATCAGGGAGAAGATACAGGACCATCAGAGCACGAACTACAAGGCTGGCAAATAGCTTCTACCCCAGAGCAATCATCACATTGAACTCTGCAATAAACAACTCTGTGAAATAATGTGCAATAATCATCAATGCACAATAACCAGTGATGTGTAATATTCAAATGTGTGCAATAACTTATATGTTTACTGCACTCTGCATTTATATATATGGGGATGGGTTTGTATTTTTATTGTATCTTTACTGTGTTTTGCTATTTTTGCCGTTTATTTTATCATTTGGGAATTTTGCATTCCCGTTTCCGTTCCGCATCTGAATCTCGTATATGCTCCTTGTATACAATGACAATAAAGGAATCTAATCTGAATCTATGTTTATGTGACAACATTTAGATCAAACAAATGTGATGACAGTATGATAGGCCTGTTTCTGTTTGTTTTCCAATATTAAAAAACAAATATAGCTGTGAAATAAATAGTGAAAAATATCATTCTAATAATTGGTAAATGTCTTGTTGTTTTTTTTTGTTTGTTTGTTTTTAAGGACATTTTCCAAAAAACTAGGTATTTCCAGGAAATTGTAGGTCTTAATGTCACATTAATTGTTTCAGGATTTATTTAATATCCATATTTATTTATTTAATGGAACATTTATTTACATTGTTACAGTCGTCCTCAAATGTATTCACACCCTCCCATTAAAGAAGGAAAAAAACAGCTGTCGCTAAAATAAATTGAAACTGAGAAAAGGAACAATAAATAAAAATGTCATGAATATCATGACATTGTTTTGGAATTGTGGTTCAATCAAAATATAAAAAAACAAACAAACAAACAAAAATCAAGCAACCATGCATGATAGGACCCATAGATTAATATTTCGTTAAACAACCCTTTGCTGCAGTCAAGTGTTTTCTGTAACACTCAATCAGACTTCTGCACATTTTCACAGGTATTTTGATTTTGGCCCACTGCTCATCAGCAAAGTGCTTTAATTTGTCCAGGAGAGGTTTTATTTTATTTTATTTTTTTAATTATTCTTTTCAACCACAATTCAAAAGCAACGTCTTATTTCACTAAATTCTAATTTAGCAAATTTTTTTATTTATTACTACTTTTTTCAGTTTTTAGTTATTTGAGTGACTATTTTGAATTTTGCCTTTTCTTTAATGGAAGGGTATGAATAAAATTGACTGTATTTATTTATGGACAATTAAGTAGGGCAGCACTGTGTTTTTGGAGACCTCTGCTGGACATTACATAAAACGCACGTGTCGCCTCCACCGCTGCGTCACCGACGTGAAGAAAAACGCCCTCATGTCGTCATCACGCAAGGGGTGGCGACGTGGAAAACATGGTGGATGGGAGTCTGTAGAGTAAACTTAGCTGTCAAAAATACATTACAATTTCAAGTATTTGCCTCTGTTAATTACATTCGTTAAAAAACTGGGACAAAACTGCAGTTCGGTGTTACCAAACAGCCTCCTGTTGACGGTCCTGCGAGCCGACAGAGCCACAGAAACTGCGAGAAGCATTTATGACAGGTAAGCCAAGCGGCCAGCTGATTGCAAACAAGCGGTGAACGTTAGCGTCTTCTTGTATAGTGAGTTATTAACTAAAGGGTGACCTGAAACGCTGCTGTGTCAGTAATTTACCAGGATATGTTTTGTGGCTAATTTTTGACTTTTAGTGTACGGTGTTGACTGCGAAAATAGCCGAGACACCGGCTATTTCCTGCAGTTGGATTCAGTTTGAGCTAGCAACCGTCATGCAAGTTAGTTCACCGGAGAAGCAGATGAATGTGCAGTCACGTAAAGGAGATACAACTAAAGGTGCATTGGATAATACACCGAGTATGGAGACAAAACACTGCTCTTGCAAGTTTACCACAACCGTAGGATATCATTTTGAAAAATAGCCTGGTTCAGTAGCATGTATGTCTTGGCATTAGCATCACTGTGTGCCTTTCATCTCCACCCATCACTACTATGTGAGGTTAGCAGACTATCCCTTGCGGCGAACCACTGCGATGTACTTGTTCTGTGCTCAAGTTCACTTGAACTGGCTACTCCTGTATGCCAAAGGTGTGTCAGTATAAGAAACAAAACACACATCCTGGTTTATTGAGTGTCATCCAGTAGGGAACTTCACTTCACGTCTTCCAGTGTGTTGGAGTGGGTAAGGATCTATTTTGCTCAGAATTTGGTTTTATAATGCGTGGACAGGGAGAACCAGGGACACTGAAAATATGTTAATCGTCACGTCAAGATACTAAGGTGCCCATATTTGAGTTTAGATAGAAGTCTATGGAAATTAAAGGATGCTTTTTTGCCTCACAGTGAAGCCTTAATGAACCCTGTGAAATGAGTTTAGACCTACATAGTTAGTGTTGGCATAGTTATTCATTATATGTGATGTCCCCTTAATAGTCAACTATTTCCTTTGCCCCAGGATTTGGCATATGCCCGGTGAAAAAGCTGTGAAAGGTGGCGAGTCTGGCTGAGTGCAGCCAGTAAAGATGGGAGCCAACACGAGCCAGGTCAGCGACCTGTCTGATAACCCCAGCCTCAAGGCTCTGGTGGGCACGGAGTCCATATCAGAGAATGACCCTTTTTGGAATCAGCTCATCTCCTTCACTTTCATCAGTCCCACTAGCAGGTAAACAAACACACATGTGCAACTATTCTGTTTAGTCTTTTACATTATGTGTCATTGTGTTTCAGTTTGTGCTCTGAAAAGACCCCACTGTTACACATCCTCTTGTCTGTGGAGTTTGAGTCCAGATGAAGAGCATTTAGTACAGCTTTCACTTCATGTTTCTCTACTTATTTCAATTAATTTGTTTATTAGTTTAGTTAAACAATACATTATTTGATTTCTCAGAATAGGATGTGGGTTCAAAGCTCTGGAGAAAGGTAGGAAGTGCACCTTGTATTGAAGATTTTTAGCCATATGATTTTCAGGGTAAATAACTTCCACACTTAATACTTTCACACTGCTTATAATAAAAACCACTGTTCATTGGAGCTTTGCATTAAATCTTAATATGCCCAGCAGAGACAAACAAAACAAAAAGCCAGAAAAGAAGATGAAATTCCTTGTGAGATTAAGAGAAATTTCTCCACAGTTGTAGACCTTAGAAACATTGGTGGAACTGTGTCTCATTAAAGATGTATAGCAGAGGGGTGTGCTACGAAGCATGGGTGAGCGAGGTATGCTGAGACAATATATGTTGAGTTTTCAGTGTCACGAAGGTGGTTCGCTTTTAGACTGATAGATTAGCACAGTAACTTCTGCTGCACAGTTAACCTGGAGGGGGTTATGTTCAGAGGTTTGGATGTTAATCGGCTGTAAGAAGCATCTGTCTTTCATCAATTTGTTTCAAGATGGTTCACTATGAACAATACAGCAACTCAGCTGGGGGAATGCATTATGACTGCAAACCCATTGAGCTGTACGCCACTAGTACCACTGAATAAGGCCATGCAATTACAGTATCCTCTGTAACTGTATGTGCGGCTGCAGGAATATGGATACATTTATTTAGTGATGGAGAAATTGCATAACTATATCTATATGTTTGGTATTGATTTGCTGCTGTTAAACTGTTGGTATTGCACCTCATCAAACATAGATTAGAATATTGTTTAATCATTTGATATTTATTACAGACAATATTATTGTGAGCATTTCTATCTTGGATCATTTGCCGCAGTAGCAGTGCTCTTTACCAGAATACATTTTTATATTTCTCGTGGCTCTCCATCATGACAACCTGTTCCTGACTGAAGTATCTGCCCATGATCGGTCAGTTTCTTGTGTAAGAAGAGTCACATCGTGAACGCCTGGGTTTACAAGGAAAGTTTATAACTGTCGTGATGTCAGTTATCTCTGACTGGGGTCTTAGATTATGTTGAGCCTGATTACACAAAGAAAGCTTGGAGATCGGATTTTTTCCAAATTTTCCACAAGCATCTCCTCAAGAGTTATTGCACACTACACCAACAGATGTTTGAAACACAGCCTTTCCACTGAGAAAGTCCTTTGAGATTCCCACCCAGGATCCAACATTAAACTGTCGCCAGGATGTTTGCAGAGCTCACCTGAGTAATGGTACAACAGGGTTACTGCCCTGATTGTTTAAGGATACAATAGTTAACCGTTAACATTTAGTTCCTTTGTAAATAGTGTTGAGATGTAAAGACAAAGGTGTCTTTATGACAGCTGGACTTTTTCTGGTGTTGCATATTCATATCGTAGGAGTGTTTTAAATATCTTTACAAAGCAATAGAGACAAAATATATTTATAACATTTAACTGACATACTTACAGTGTGACTAGACAATGCATAGGACAAACACTAAGAGAAAATCAACGGATACCTTCATGATTCAACACCTAAGTGATGCATAAGACAGCATCGGATAGCTACAGAGTACAATCTTAAAAAAACAAAAGTAAGTGATATAATGACTAAACTACAAGTCAAAGTGGAACAAGTAAAACAACAAAATAATCATATTAAGCTGCACAATTTCATAATGCAGTCTCATCTTTTTGCTCAAACAAACAGCATTAATCTCTGAAAACCAAGTGAACTCCATGCCACTGTTCTGCAATAATGTATTAAACCAGTTCTACATGAGAACCTGAAGTTACCCTCAGATCGATGCCTGGTATAATGATGATGTCTGTCCAAAATAAATGACAGGTTTATATAAAAGACAACCAAAAAAACAAAAACAAAGGAAGAACCCTTCGATCAAGATAGACAGTGACATGTGGGATGCTTTGTTCAGTTCTACCTTTAACTGATTAAAATAACTTTCTCTTGTATTGGACCAAATGACTGCATAGCAATACGTTATAATACTAATTCTTGTTTTAATCATTTGGTTGAGGCATTAATGTCCCACAGCATATTATGCATATCATTTTTCTGCCCATGACAACTTGATCGGTTTGTCCGTCCCTTACAGCTTCTCTTCTGTTACTTGTTCAGTGGCTTTGTGTTTTATAATTAAGCTGAAGGAGGTTGTGGCTTTAAATGCATGTTTTGAACCTAATTAGGGATTAACTGATCGTTGTTTTTCATGAGGACACCGATTAGTAGAAGTACAAGTAGACCAAGAACAGATAATTCGAACTGATTGACTGTACTTTTGCAGTAAAAATAAAAGTCTAGGTGTCAAAATTTTGAATACCACAAACTCTAAAATAAAGCTTTGTTGAAATGCCTCTGTTTTTATATATTTAATATGTGTTTTATTAAAGGAGATTTTTAAACATTTATCTTTCAGTATTGATAGGCTAGCATTCATTACGTATAACCAATCAGACAGCGCTGTGGACAAGACATTGATAAAGAGCATAGCTTGATTACAGACAGAGAAAGGCGGCTGCATCAGAGCCAAAGTAACATATTTTTAATTTATTATTAGGAATCGATGAAAAAAAGTAATAAAAAATTCTCTAAAAAAAAAAAATCTCCCTTTCATTATTCTGATGTTTAGCAAATAGAAATCATTTTGGTAATCCTAACTGACCTAAAACAGGAAAAGTTTAGTCTGATTTAATGTCAGACAGTGAGAAAAAAAAGGTTATATGTCTTTTTATACAGTGTATGTAAACTTCTGGTTTTAACTTTATGTGCATTCACACAGTAATCAGATATGATATTTTCAAAGGGAACGTTTTGGGAACTAGATTTATATAGATTTATCTGTTAAAAGTAAACAAAATCTAATCACCAAGCTCTGTGATGCTCTCTCTGCTTAATTTCTTACAGCCCATTTGTTTAATCCACACAAAAATCAAAGTGTAAAGACAATTCACAGTTTTATAGCTGGTTGTGTGCTAGACTATTTCTTGAGCAGGAGGTGATGCCAGGCGGCCGGCAAGTTGTTGGACTCGGTCAAGAAATAGTTCAGCACAAAAAGCGTCCTGTTAAACAAGCAATAAGAGTAGTAAATACAAAAAAAGCATTAATTAGATGCTGAAATGGCTTTATCTTGGGACAGAACCGGGCTACCAGTTTCTCCCATTTCTTGTCCATTTGCTAAATTACACAAACTGGCTGTTGCTTATTTATTATAAGGTATACATTTTTGTCATCTAACTCTTGCAAATACATGTGTTTCCAAAAAAAAAACTATTCCTTTAAAAATGTTCACATGATCCAGCTAGATTTGCCTGTTCTGGCTTGTAAAAACTAATAGGAGAATTAGTTTGCTTGCGATCATTGTAATACCCAAAGGGGAGACCATCTAAATTAACTCATTCCCCTGTAACATGCAGCGTACATGCCTGACGTGATTCCATTTGACAGAGCTGTCCACCAGCAACGAAATCAATTCTGCAATGAACTTCAGTCAACATGTAAACATGGCATCAGTTAGTGTGGACCATTAATGCCTCAGACTGATTTGATAAACAGTAATGATGCACGTCCTAACATTTCCCCGCATGTCTCATTCACACTTTTATAGGATGACACCTCACTTTTTGCCCCCGCAGACCTTTAACAAATGCAAATAAGCAGTTATTTTAATGATATTATATTATCTTTTTAGCACAGCAGCAAAGGGCAGATGACTCAAGCAATCAGCTGCCCCTGTTCACTTAACTTCTATTAACGGTTCTCTTTTCCACCTCTTGTTTCTGTTTCACAGTGGAGACTCTAAGTTGCTGGAGGAAGCTGTCATTCCCTTGGCCAAGACCCTCAGTATGTTGGATATGTATAAATATACAAAGTGTATTTTTTAATCATTTTTATGGAACAATAATTTAGACAAGTGGTTTTGGAGAATGTTAAATTCTGTGTTGTTGAAATTTCAGTTTTTTACATTTAAATAATGTCATAACAAATAATCATTTCTTGAGCTTTTTGTCATCTTAAATGCTTTTAATAGTAACGGTTTCTCCTTCATTTCTTTCCAAGTTGAAAACAATCCCAGAACAGGAAACTTTGGTGCTCTTGTGAGAATTTTCCTGGGAAGAACCAAAGAGCTGAAAATCTCTACAGAATGCCAAGAGTGAGTATGAGAACCACAGAGGGGGGAATAAACTCAGCTGACTGTGTCGGTAATGATAGACCCCGTGCGGGCCAGTTATTGTTTGATCACAGACAGGAAGGGAATCCATGTTTTTGAAAGTGAGACAAACACTGAAGTGGTTGCACTTTCCCATGAGAAAGCTGCTGAGGTATAACCATCAGCTATGTGGCCATATTCTGCACTGGCTGCCAAGCGCCGTCTCCACAGAGACTGACCCTGCCCAAGTCGCCAAATGCTTCGGGTGGGAACTCTTCAGTCTGCATTAAACATTATTCGAGGTTGAAGTTATCGCTCTCCATCTGTTCCCTTCATAACACGTTTTGTACCACAAATCTCCATTTTCCCGGTGCTGCGTAATTGGCATGTGCGAGTTGTCAAGTTTGTGGCTCTGATTAGACACCCCTGTGTTGTGAAACATTGTGGTTTGCACTGGGAGGTTCCACTTATTTATTTTCTCCTACGTTTGTTTCTCACCAACTTTTCCCCTATTTTATCTCTGTCATATATAAGTAGACAGTAACTTGTATGTCGTATCATTATCTGCTATAGAGACAGCAACCTTACTCTCATCATGTTCTTGGTTGTGAAAGTGAAGGCTGTGTCGCATTTAAAGGAAAACGCTCGCTTCCTTTCAAACGTTAGCGTTTTATATGGGGAGACAAGTATGTTCTTACATGAGCTTGTGAAAATTTGTCATATTTTGGCTTGTAGTAAAGAGAGAAGAGAAGCATATTTCAAAAGCTGGAAACAATAGCTGGACTTCAAGGAGGACCAGCGGGACAGTACTTTAAATGTGACCCTCAGTCCAAGTACGCTCCACTGATTCTGCTCCATCAGCAGCCATCACTGGAAGATAATGATTACAATGTGATAAGCCGACGCTTTATTAATTGCCTTGAGGAAATGAACTTCTTCCTGGCTTCTTTCCCTGAAGGTCGAATGTCTGGGTCAGACACTGAACGCCAGTCTTTGGCTGACTTGTCAACAAACATGACGCATACCAGGTCAAGGGACGCAAGGCTGTTGTAGAGCCTGTAGTTCTTAATCTTTGCCAAGGAGGAGGAGGTCTTACTTGAGTAAGCAGGAAGAGACAGAGTTAGGTGACCTTTCAAGTTGTTGGGAAGATGTTTTTGGTTCTTGGTTACGCTGTGTGTGTGATTTGCATTATGATTTTCCTGAGATTTGATGACATTGTGAACCTGACAACCTCCAAATTTGGTCTTGCTGATCCCAATGCATTTACACCTGGCATTAATGCCTGTTTTTATTTACAGATCTGCTGTTAATGCTGAGTGTAACTGGGGTATTAGAGCAGTTAGGATCTCATTTTCAGAAAAACACATATGGGTCAATTCATCTCAGTTCACCAAATTTTAAGAAGAATTGCTTTTGTTGCCACTTTTCATAAAACTATTTGAAGCACTATGAGTTGGAAAACCATGATTTTTTTTTTTCCTTTCGCCTGCTAACAATAATATATAACTCATCCAGTTGGGACCACTACCGGAGCGGTTTCATCTATCATACCAGCTCAGTTATTGTTTTATTATTGGCCGTAAATTCAAAAAAATATATTTTCAGTCATGTTCTTCTCATAAAGTATGTGAAGTAGAAGCCTGACTGGCACCATGCTCTACATTTTTAAAGCTTCGATTGGTGCTGATCACAGGAAATGACCCGCTCAAAAACTAATGGTGCCTATGACCCCAGATTTTACACACAGTCAACCAAATTAATATTCCCCCCTTTTAAAAATAAATCAGTCAAATTGAAATTGGGTCAGGTGTGGGGCATTTGGTGAATTGAGGTGGAATGACGAATAAAGACGTTTGCCCTATCATCCTCTTTAGACTGCACAAAAGTGTACTGGGCGACACTATGAGATGAATATGAGTAAATGTTTGCATTGAAACAACATATTACTGAAGTGTATATGTGGTCAGCCAAGCTGTCCTTGGTATATAAACAACATAAACAAATGGCACGTAGCCGGCTTTTCCATCGCTAGCAGCAGGCGCCTTTATATTCGTTGCTTCTGACGCAGCTCTGTTTGATCTTTAATGAGATGTCTTTGTTTTGTTTCTCCTCTACAGTCAGCTGTTTATCTGGCAGGCCCACAATGCACTGTTCATGATTCGCTGCCTGCTCAAGGTGTTCATCAGGGAGATGAGCGAGGAGGAGCTGCACCTACAGTTCTCCTACCAGGAGAGGGCACCAGGCTTCTGTGGAGGTGAGCTCCATGACAGATTGATTTTCTATAGGAAGGCGTGTCACTGGGAGATTGTAATAGAGCCACAAACAGGATGTAGTGGTCAACTTCAAAGGTTTCAACAAGTGTTTCTACGTGAGGATCCGTTGCTGTGGGTTCATGAAGTGACTAGCAGCTGTACAGCAGAGAAAATTTAGTTGTTCTTCTTTTACACCCCTGTGACCTTTACACAAACATCCACATCATCCACTGAAAATCTTGTGAGCAACATTCTTTAAGCTTTTTGGCTCCAGTTGAGTTTTTGCAATGCAGGAGCAAAGGTTGTATGTAGAAGAATTCCTTTTATAACTTAAGAAGGAGATGAAAATTTGACTGTAATTGAATAAACTGGAATTAAATCAAATTCAAATCATTTTAAATGGGTTCATCCATCCATCAGTTTCTTGCTGCTTATTTGGATCCAGGTCACAGTAATTTAATCGACTAATACTTTTGAGTTATTGTTCTAGCAGAAAAACAAGATGTAGTGATAAACGCTTGAAGGCCGTTATATTTTCCGCTGGTTTTCCATTGTGCTTTTGCAATTATGATTGTGAAGAAAACATTTAATGCATTATATATGGAATTAAAAACCCTATAATCCTCATTAGCTTTCTCTCAATTTCTCTCATTATTCCTCTGTATAGTGAGCATTGAAATAAGGAGGGTTGGGGCGGATAGGGAGTAGGATTGGTACCGTGGGAGATGGGAAAGCCAAGAGAGGCTGACTGTGATCAACAGGGAGCTGCTGTGTATGTCTGAAATAGTAACTCCCTCAACCCCTTGTGTAGAAACAGGGAGCGAAGACCTCCTCGAGGAGCTGTTGTCCAACCTTGTTCACCTGATTGTTGAAGTGCCCCTGCTGTAAGTATCTCCCTCGTTTGCATACAAGTATGTATAAATGTGTGTGTGTGTGAGGGGAGATTGAATTAAAACACCCTCCTGTGTCTCACGTTCACTGAAAAGGTCAGTCATGCAAGAGTGATTCTGATACACTGTGATAAGACATTTAATGCCATCAGCTTGTTTATACTTCTGTCCCCACACACTGAGCTACTGATGTGACAGGTGCTTCTCCAAGATCACTTGTTTGACATATATCAGCATCATATCACATAAATATATCCCTTTTGCTCAGTTTCTCACTCAGCTTGTCTTTTAGTTTGAGTTGTTTGTTTTTGCTGGTGTGTTTTTTTTCTTCGTTACGGATGTTTTTTGCGTTGCGATGTGCCTCAGGAGGTTTGTCATTGATCCGTTAATGAAAAGCAGTTTTGTGAAAAAAGTGTGGCTCCGTGTGCGTGCGGTGCTTGTCTATTCGCTTCTTGATTCATTAACCAAGAAAAGATGAAATCCATTATGGAACATGCCAAACTGGCATGCTGAAGCTCTGAGCTGGCATCACGATGAACTGGAAGCGATGTAACTGGAACAACTAAAGAAAGACAGAACGTGTTGGTTGTTTAGGGGAAGAGAAGAGGCTTGAAATGAAAGTTTAGGAGCGTTTCCAATGAGTGGGAGAGCAGAGAACATAATGTTTGAAAAATGGTATCAGCCTTTATTCCCACTGGGCAACGTGCACGCGAACACACTCTGAATGTTGAATTTTTCAGCGCGCTAGCTTATCAATGGGTGAATTATTTGACTGACAGTCTGTCAGAGGGAGATATACAAACACACAGTATGTGCGTCTCTGTACAGAAAAATCTCCTCTGAACTTCACACAAGCTTGTCCAGAGTGTCAAAACAAAATCACAGAAACATGACTGACATTTGCTATTTCCTTGACACAGCATCTTCGACTTCTCCTCTGTTTTTTCTTCTCTATAGTGTGTCATTCTTGACATCCCCCTCTCACCGCCTGCCAACCAAACTCCTCTGCTCTCTCTCTCTCTCTCTCTCTCTCTCTCTGTCTCCCCCCTTTCCTATTTCGCTCCTTTTCTTCTGTTGTCTCTGGACATCAAACCCTGGCTCTTGTGTAAATGCGTTCAACATTCCAACATTATTCATTGTTCCAAGCTTAAAGACTCTCCCTGTTTTTCTTCCCTTCACCACTTTGTGGCTGTCAGCCCATTTCCTCTGTACGTGCTCCCGATTTGGATGGGAATCTTACCATTCTTTTGGTTTAGCTTTCCCAAATCCCGAGCAGACACGTGCACCTTTTGTGGTTTTGTTTCACAAGAGAGACAGATTTTCCACTTAGTTGTGGAGCTGAAACGATTTGTCGAGTAATTGATTTGCCACCTGACAAGAAAAGCAAATTTCTGATAATCTGTTAATTATTCATGCAGTAATTCTATAAGCGATACATCAAAAAAAAGGAAAACTGAATGTTGAAAGAATTTGGACTGTCGATCAGATAAAACAAACAACTGCAGAGCGTCCCATTGGGATTTGGTTAAACTGAGATGAGCATTTTTACACACGTTTCTGTTGTACAATGGCCTCAGCATGATATAACTAAATTGGTGACTAAACTGCATATGTTTTGCTCTTTCTCACATTTGCCTGATGAAGACCCAGCAAGGACAAAACACTGCCTCTTTTCCAGTCGAGTACATTTTTCGAAAGCTGTAATCCAGTGTGCGGACACATTTTTCTACTCTTATGCTACTCCTGATTGAAATATAACACAGGATGCACACACACACACTCACACACACACCTTTTTATTTCAGTGTGACAGAATTAAGTGCATGAAAGTGAGAGGATAACACTTGGGTAAAAGCCACAACAGTACGTACAGTATTCATGTGTCAGGAAGTGTCGGATGTTTAACCTTCACTGTTTGATTAGAGTTTAATGCTTAAAGGCTGTTTTCACATTCTTCTGCTGAAAGGGAAAGGTTTTTTTTCTGTGCTTACCAGGGCTGCAGCTAATAATTATTTTCATCGTCGATTCATCTGTCAATCATTTTCTTAATGAATCGATTGGGTATTTGGTCCATAAAATGTGAAGCATGTTGATTAGCGATTCCCAAAAAATGTCTTGTTTTGTCCACAAAACAAAGATACTCAGTTTACTGTCGCAGTGAAGAGGCTGGATTTAGAGGATTTTTTTTTTCTTGAATAATCACTCTAACTGATCGATCGACTATAAAAAAAATGGTTGACGGTTAATTAAGAGTTGACAACGAATTGATCAATGTAGGTCACGTTTGAGGTAAAGACATGTGCATATATATGAGATTCATTTCTTAGCGTCTCTGCTAGTTATGTACACCTCCAGTGCACTGAGAATGGATTTTTCAACGAAGTGAGAGATGTGTCTTGAAATGAAAAATATTAGCATATTTATAGAATCTGGATTTTTCATTACATAAGACACAAATTGCTATTCCCTGCAAAATGTTTTTTTTTTAATGCTCAGAACTCGTCTGGAGGGAATCATTAGGCTTAACAAACACGTAGCGTTGGAAAGTCACTCTTATGTCTTATGCCACCTTCCTCCAGGGAGTTACAATGCCTTGGTGTCCCTTCATAAATTGATATACACAACACTGCAAATGAGATACAGCGTATGATCCTGCTAGTTTTAGAGGCTTGCTGAACACACATATGTAGAAATTATCTGGTGCAGACACGTGAGCCTATGAAGCTGTGTTATGAGAGATTATCATTCATGCACATTAACTCTCGGTGTTATCTGTTCTTCTAGTGACATCACCTATAGCATCCTGTTTGAAGCAGTGACCACGCTGCTGGTGTTCTTCTCCTATCAGCTCTTCCACAAAGACATCCTCCGTGATGGAATAATCTACCAGCACATCATGAAGGGACGCTGGTGAGGAAAAAAAAACCTTTCTTGAAACTCTAAGCTGAACCATACAATCAAGTTTGAATGAAGATAAAAGTAAAACAATGTTACTGTCGCCTGCCTTAGGAACTGGGTCGCCCACAATACGTCAGTGACTTTTTCTTTTTGAATGCAATCCCAGATAATTTGGGCTCTCCTCCAATCAAACGTGACACCGTCTGATCCACTCTGATACAGTTGGTCTGTCTTTGTGCTTTCAGACAATCTCATGTTCGAAACTTTGTCTTCACGTGCCATGTCCTTGATAATAAAAGGACAAAAAGGAACAACTGTAGCCAACTGCAGTCTTGATCTCCACCGTTATTTTATAGTCTGAGATTGCGAGCATGTAATAGTAATTCCAAACTTTAAAAAGTAAAATGTGTTGGTCATGCAACTTACACATTTCTAATTAAAGTAAAATAAAACCACTGTATGATGCTGACATGTAGTGTGAAATGGTTTGAACCTTATTTCACTTGAATAGTAGTAGTTTGGATACATGCTGAAACACTCAATATGTTTTGTGTAGTAATGACTTAGATGGGTGGACAGAGGAAGGAGCTAATATTCTTTTAGGACTCTCATAGCGTCAGAGCAAACGGGAGCACTTTGAGTTAATTTCCACTGAGGTAAAAAAAAAATTATTGTTTGCAAAACAGCTTAATATGCTATCTAAAATCATTTAGTCTATCAAGAAAGTATAGCAAAAACTCTGATTGTAGACACTGTGCGCTGCAAATTACAGCTTATGTGATGCAGAAAGAGCAGAAACTCAAACTGACACCTGATATAGACACATGTGGACTGAGAGTAGGATCCGACTGTCGACACACACCTGTATTTACATGTCTGGGCTTTGCTTTTTGTTATTCTTGGAAGCGGAGGATGCGATTATCAGCTACTAGGAAAGCATTATAGTCTCCATGTTGCCGCTTTTCAGCAAATTGATCAAAGTCTCACATGTCCCAATTGTGTGATTTTTCAGTTTTGAACTGCTAAGATTGTTCATTTTGCTATGACTGTTTTATAACAACCACATATCACAATAAAAATACATTTTCACCATATGTGACCTTTACTGTCAAGGCCAAGGGAGTAATTCAGATTGTATTCATATAGTAATTAGATTTGCGCGTCTGTTGAGCAAGTGAGGAACCCTTAAAAAAAATCACAATCAGAACAATTCCACTGTTCCAGGTAACCTCAGTGCTATTATTTTGAAAACTTTTGCAGCTGAACTTGTGCGTGTCACAGCCTATTTTCCCATGTTCTATAGACGACTGCATAATTGTTGAAATGTGGAAGGCTTCGCATAATATACCTCTAACAAAAAAAAGGTATTCTGCGGAACACCGTGATAGTAGCCTTAACCTTTAGTTTGAAGAAAACGTTTGGGTCATCACTTTGCACAGAAGTGAAATCGTACAGACGATGCAGCTGTAGCATTTACTGACCTTATTTTAAAGAGTTTAGATAAAGCTAAGAGCATAGTTATAGGGCTGTTTTCTAGGAATGTGCATACATGTGCATTCAGCACAGTTGTAGGCCAGGTGTATGTTTTGCTGTTAAGATACAGGCTAAACTGAATGTGAAAGCAAACAATGGGCCTGAGTCCACTGCAGCTGCTTGTATATATAATTCTGATCAGTCTTTCTAACTTCTTATAACTATGTACAAGTTTCTAGCTTGCTTTTTAAACCCATTTGCCTTTCTTTTCCCCAGTTTGTGTTTAACCAGTCGACTGGTGAAGACGCTGCTCTACAACTTCATCAGGCAGGAGAAGTGTCCTCCTGCAACCCATATTTTTGAGCCAAAAGCTGAAGGCGGCTTGCTTTATGGCCTGGCGTCAGGGGTGGCAAGTACGAGAACACACACTCACACACAAAAACAAAAGGAATACTAAAGGAATTACTAACATAATTCTGGGCAATTATTTATATCAATTCAGATTAAACTAACTCAACAACAATCTTTCTATCACGGAGTTTGCATTCAAAAGTTAAAATGACAGTTTTAAATGGTTCCCAGAACTACCTGTGCATTTCTGTTAAATTTTGCAAAGTTGCATCCTGGATCAACTTTCATCAGTTTCTTTTAGCATTGGAAGACTGTAATGAACATTTCAGATGCAGTCACATTCGTGTTTTCCTTCCAAACATGTGACTCTCTAAAACAAAGCAGTGTCTCCTCAAGACGCCGTTTCCAATTTTATAGCCTTAGTTTGGACATGACTGGTGAGCAGTTCATCCAAAGACTGATCTGTTTCTTTATCAGATTGTTTCATTTATGTGATTTTTCAGTCCCCTGCAGACATGAAATAAATCAAGTATTTCCCAAGGGAAAAATGTGAAAAGCTGGAAAAAATTCAACGTCACATTGTGTCGTGTAAATACACGTTCTTTTTCTTAACTTCTTGTAAACAGGCTGCTTGCTTCTTGCTCATCATGACCACTTGTGTTGTTCACACGTTATGCACTTTGCTCAAGTGATGTCGCCACAAATCTCACGTCTAAATCAAACTGGTGTATGCATAAAAATGAGTCTAGAAATAAACGTGATTAATGTGAGAAATTGCTTTGTGAGCCATGCTAACAGCCATGGCAATACGGATGAAAATGATGAATCGAAAATGAACAGAGCACGTTGTGTGTATTAGATTGGTAATGTGCTGTGTGTGTGTGTGTGTGTGTATTGAATGCATGTTTGTTTGAGTGTGAGAATAGGGCTGGGTTTCCCCCCACAGATAAATGCTCTTTGTCGGTTGTTGGTGGCAGATTCCTATCAGTGAGCCATCACCATTCAACCCAGCCTGTCTGTCTGTGGCCAGTGATCGGCTCGATGAGTTATGGTGCCCTGTCCTGTTCTGTAATCCCCTAGAGCCTGTCTGTCTGCAGCCGCCTCCCTTATACACACACGCGCAGACCAACAAAGACACAAGCTCTCTTATACTCAGAGCTCAGAAACAACACTTGTTTTCTTTCTCTGTCTCTCTGTCTCCAATGCGTTCAGGCGTTTGGGGTTCACAGAAAACACAACAAATGGGTGTTGTTCTCTGGTAACGTCAAATATCAGATGAATTCCTTGAACTTTGTAGCATTATCAAATGTTCAGCTCAAAGTCGTTTTTATTGCTTGCGGTTTGTGTTGCTCAGCCTGTAAATGCAGTTGCATAATGTGTTCAGTTGCCATAGAGGAGCTTTTTCAAATTGCAGAAAATAACGCTTGATGATGTCATCAAGCTTGGCCGTAGAGATTAAAGAAGACTAAGAGTCTTGAGCCATGTGAGCCTGTACTTAGACATAATGGTGCTTTGAGCTGCATGCTAGCATTCAGGTTGAACGGGTTTAGTCCATCATGTTCGCATGTTAAACTTCACTAAGTAGCACAAATTACAGCTGAGGCTGGTGGGAATGCAGTTCGTTTGGTCATAAACCAAATTATTGGACAAACTTAAATTTTAACCTAATGGCGGTGCTAGAGGAAAAGTCAAGGGATGACAAAGGTTCATGAAGGTTTGTACCAAATGACATGGCAATCTACCTGATAAATGTTGACACAGTTCACTCAAAACCACATAAAACAACCTTATCGTTGAAGAAACGTCTTATGATCACCAAACGATGTTGAACAGACATCTTTCGAAAAGTCAGTGTTGCAAACTAATGATGTATCGCACACACAGAATCACTATGGAAAGTGCAGCATCCAGAGTTTTTGGAGATACTAAAGTCAGGATTTCACTTTCTGCTTCCATTTTGATTATTAATTTCTCATTTTCTATCTGTTGTGAGTCTTCCAACTTTATAAAAAGGCAATACGAGGTCACTGAAGCACCGCCAAGTTCATGTCTGTGCAGCATCAAAATAAACCCTTGAAACATGCTTGAATTGTGTAAGCTGTGTCTTTGCATGTAAAGTCTTTATTGACTTTTGTCAGAGTTTCCTTATTGCTGAGGGGTGATGCACTTAAAAAAACAATCTTTGTCCAAGCAGTGATAATGTAACTGTAACAAAAATGCATCCAGAGTTAAAGACCACAGTGAGAGATTCAACAACATTAGCTCATTTCTGAAGTATAGTAGTTTATTTTAATATTTGAATGAGATAAATGGAAATAATTGTATGTCTGGGACTGTAGAAATATGCATTGTATACATTCACAATTGCTCCTGAATTTCAAATAGGCAAAACATGTATATACAATGTACATTTTTTGCAACTTGCAAGCGCAGACTTTAATAAATCTACACACAGAGCTCAGGACAAGAGAGAACATTGCATACATTTTTAAAATGTATTGAGAAATTACTCTTTCTGATGGTGTGACATATAGAATAACTCATGTGTACACATCTGTATTGTAGATGAGCTGTTTTTTTCCCAAAGGGTAGGATGTCTCCTCCTGGAAGCATCTGCAGGGGGGATTATCACCCAGACTCTCTCCTCTCCTCTCCTCTCCTCTCCTCTCCTCTCCTCTCCTCTGCTGAGCTTGATGATAATGTCGTTAGTTTAGCAGGTATTTAGTCAACTAAGGGATTGTGCAAATTCAAATATAAAACTTTTTATTCATGCTACGTGAAAAGATCACCAAAAGTATTACATCTTCAGTGGACATGCAAGGACAAAAATTTCAAGGCAACCAATTAATAATTGCTGTGAAATTTCAATAAAAGCCTAAGCATCTAATGGGCATTTCAGTCTGAATCAAAGTGCTGTGACAACTGACCAGCACTACCATCCTTGGAGCAGTGCCACTAGTATCGCTAAAACGTTGAACTCGATCTGTCACTCACACATACAGTAATAATTGAGC
Source organism: Stegastes partitus (assembly GCF_000690725.1). NCBI lineage: Eukaryota > Metazoa > Chordata > Actinopteri > Pomacentridae > Stegastes > Stegastes partitus. The sequence goes on along the minus strand of NW_007578888.1, from coordinate 92,849 downwards.
TGTTCATGTGAAGGTTTTATGTGCGTCAACGGACACACATAAAGATCATTCCTGCGCAGTGCTCATGTTCCACATCTCTGGCATAGTGATGCAGCTCTGGAGGAGTTCTGCAGGAACTCTGCTTAACTGCAATCTACACTATTAATAATCAGTTAGTTACAGCCCCACAAACACAAACAGAGTGTTGTGTCTACTTGCGTGTGTTAAGACATTATTAGTACACATTAATAGCACACTTGCCATAAAATGTTATGTTTACGGCTCATACTGGGGACTGCTGTCATTTGGGTGTTAGTGGTGGAGGATTTGTTTTAGCGATAACTTTTTATTACGATTAGAATAGCAGTTTTATAAAAAGTCTGTGGAATGTTCTCATATGTTGTGTATGTTTATGTTAGAAGGATTCTGGATTGGGTTTGGATAAAAGTGCTTGGAGCATTTTTTGTGTGTGTGTGTGTGAGTTTATCAGAACAGTGTGTTTATTTATTTGTCTGGACAGCGTGTTTCTCTACTTGCATTTTTTGGATAATCATCACAATTTTGGCAAACTTGTCCATGTGCATGTATCTGCGTGCTTGGCCGAAGCACTGGCCTAAAGCCCTGATGTCGTATTTCATTCACTGTTATGCAAGTGAATAAGTAAGTAGCACATTGTGTCTGTCTCTGTTCACCAGCCGTCCCTGTCTCTGTCTGCAGTGTTCTTAGCTGTAACTGTGTGAAATCATTTCCAACTCCAGCCATGTTAGCAGCACGGTTCTATCATTGGAATCCGAAAACAAGTGCTGCTTATATATTAAGTGGATACGTGTCCACTTAGTTAGGACCCAAAATAAGTGCTGTCTGCTAACAAAAGCACCATTAAATGCATCACTGGGAAAAGTGTGAGGGCTAAACAATATGTTTTAAAAAATTATATTTCGATAGTGGGCTGCAAGGTGGTGCGGTGGTTAGCACCGTTGCCTCGCAGCAACAAGGTTGCTGGTCTGCGTCCTGGTGGGGACACCCGTGCAGCGTGGGTTCTCTCTGGGTTCTCTGACTTTCTCCCACACAGTCCAAAACCATGTTGAGGTTAATTGGTGATTCTAAATTGTCTGTAGGTGTGAATGTGAGTGTGCTTGGTTGTCTGTCTCTAAGTGTAGTCCTGTGATAGACTGGTGACCTGTCCAGGGTGTCTCCTGCCTTCACCCTAAGTCAGCTGGGATAGACTCCAGCCCCCTCTGCGACCCTAGTGAGGATTAAGTGATGGATGGATGGATGGATGGATGGATGTTTCGACAGTCATTTTAGTGAGAATGGTCATTTTAAAATGTCTTTTCCACTAAAACAAACATAACCATGATGATGTAATGTTCGCTTACATCTGGAGAATATGGCTTGTGAGTCAGGGTATCTCCGTAACACTGCAATGCTTCCTTTATAATGATATTTTTCTTTTATAGAGAAATTGCAGCTGCTTTGATTTGGTACGATTTCAATAAGATTTCGAACAACTGATCAACCCTTACGTGTGTTTGATGATGTGAGATTTGATAAGAGGTCAGAGCAGATGTCATTCAGCAGATGTGGATTTAGAAGAGAAGGTTTTCGGTCTGCTTAATGTTTTGATTTGAATACAGGAATTGAATTTGTGCCCGCAGTAATGTCTGGGATGGTGATAGTCATTATGTAATACTACAATTTGGACATCATGGCTTTCTGTCCTAAAGCCAAGGCTTAGTTAACAGCTCGTGTTCTGTTGCAGAAACTTGCTTTAATTTGGTCTGTTTTAGAGCACACTTAGTAGATTGTCATATACATCTCCTGTGTGCACATGTTATATTTAGGAAGACTTCTACAGGAAAACTAAGACTTTTCAGTTGCAGATGTCTTGTGTGTCTCATAGTAGGATGCCTTCAAAGCCTCTAAGTCCTGAAGCCCACATTCTGATTTCAGCGTGCCAGCCTCTGTGTCAGTGTGTGACCTTCTCTTTTCCTCACTTTCCCCTTCCCCTTCCTCCTCGTCGCGTCCTCCTCCTCTTTTTCCACTGGGCGGCTGGCCAGGGCCGGAGCAGCCTAAGCAGTGTAGCATTATTGGGTTTATGTGGTGGGCAGGCAGACAGGCAGAGGGAACCGAGCCAGATGGATAACAAACAGCACCCACTAAGGTAAAATAGAGCTCTGTGAATGTGTGTGTGTGAGAGTGCAGGAAATGTGGCTGCCAGACCGGGCTCCCTGACACCGCCGGGCCAGTCACTGTGGTGCCAGTGATGAGATGAACGGGGCTCCGTCACAACTTGGCCCTCTCTCACCAGATCTTGTTTTCTCTCACACTCACTTCTCTTTCTGGTCTGCAGAAAGAAAGAAGATTGTTGTGTGTGTGTGTGGAGAGGGAGACGGAGACAGACTGACCAGTCAGATTATGTCATTTCTCTCTTGGGGTTTTCTTTTTTGTTGTGAAAGCTCTTTGTTGATATCCTTTCGCCCAGATATAAACAAATTCTTTCCCCTCCTCTCTGGAATTGCATACACATTCATACAAACAAATGTTGAAGTAGCTCTTTGCTGGCCATTAGTGAATTTAGAGGCAAACCAACATATAAACATTAAGGGAGCAGAAAGAAAAAGTGCCTTTATTTCATCATGCATAATTGTTTCAGACTTTCACATCATAATGATCAGTCTTAAGTCGCTCCTTTGTCGTGGAGAAAACACCAGGGTGTCACCTGTCATTTTCTCACCAAGTTAATGTTTTGTAATGTCTGCTCGCTTCGCTTGGTCCTTTCAGGGTCAGAAACCAAAAAAACAGGCTTCATAACAGGCATCACGATGGCTTTTCAACATTATTCTTACATCAAGGAGAGAATATGTAAATTCAGCCAGAGACTCGTTCTGCTCTTCCAGCCTTCACCTCTGGATGGCAACATATCTACTTGTCTTCTCGACGAAGCCAGTAGCTTGATCAAGTGTAGCCCTACAGCACACTGTCTCTCACTAGTCGTCGGTTTGTGCACTTTGTCTGGCTAGACGTGCAGGAGCCAGCGACTGTCATCTGTGTACCTTGGTGTTCATGTTTCTCGTGCTTCTCGTGATGCCTGAAAGCGCCAGCACTTCAGTGGCTCTGTAAGAAATTCTCTCATCTCTCCCTCTCTCATCCCCCAGCAAAAAAAACTAACCCCACTCCGGTTGGCCAGTAGTTCCAGTTTCTCTTTGTTCTGTGGCGCCGTCTATGTTGTTTCAAATTTCAGGTGCTGCAAACCATTGTGCGTAACTCCATTGTGCCCACTTTGGCCTTGATTACATCAGTCTGACTGCACATACTCTTTTGCAACTCGTTTCCCAGTGAAGTGTAAATCAGTTATACAGCTTAAGAGCTGTCAGTTGTGAGACTACTTCAGTGCTTTCTATAAAAAGGTTGAGATAGACAAACTAACTGCTTTTCTTAATGACATCCTCCTTAATTACCCATCTGTTGACACACAGAGCTGCAGTTTTCAATCCAGTCTTGAAACTTCTCACTGTACTGAAGTGTAGCCTAGACTTAAACCTACTTAAATGACAATGGGAAAGGAGTCACCCGACACTCATCTTCATGGAGCTTTATAGTCGGTTTCAGCTCACTGTTTTACTGTGTTGCTCGCAACTTTACTGTTTTGTTTCACGCTTACTGCTCTCAAATCATCGTTTTCAGAAATATTCGGATACCCAATAGCACTTTCAGTAACGATCTTAGTTGCAGTGTTTCAGTGTTTAGCTTGCCGTCCTTTTGTGTGCAGAACTGCTTGGCAGCATGTAGTCTACCAGTTTCTGTAATAGCTGTGGTGAAAGTTTCCACCATGTTTCAGACAGCAAAGACTTCGGTTCACCCACATAGAGCATTGACAAGCTAGCGTTTCTTCTTGGGCATACCATAGGCGGTCTATGGGATTTAGGTCAGGGCTCTGAGAGGGCAATTCTAAGACTTTGATTTTCTTCTGAGCACAATATTTCAGCAGGCGGCTGGCAGCCCCCAGACTTTTCCCACCTCCATGCTTTACTGTACTCCAGTGCAGTCTGGTTGAAATTCTTCTCCTGGCATTCTTCACACATACAATTCTACCATCAGATCCTTGTAGGTTGAATTTTGACTCATCTGAAAATGTCTAAAAGCTGCTGTCTCTCTATGCATGTTCTCTTGTAAATTTAATCCTGGTTGATGTTTTCTGTGAGCTTATGAACAGTTTCTGCCGTATCTCTTCCCCTCCGTGCTCGTACTCGTTGATCCTACTTCAAATGGTCAGTGAACTGAGGTGTTTGATAATTTTCTCTGAAGCCATCCTTGCTGCCGCTTCAAGCCTGTTTTTCTTAATTTTATGGTTATTTTATGCGGTCCAGTCTGCTGCGGTATTCCTGGGTTTGCCTGTGTGGCTATTTAAAAATCTGCCCAACTGTGGTGGATGGATAATTTAGGTTTTTGCTGATCTTTCAAATACAGTGGTCTCCATTTTTCTGAGCTGACTTCACTTGTCTTTGCCGTTATTGTCGTTGCCTTTAATTAACTAGTTCCAAGATAATTTATATGGGATGTATAAAGTCGGTTACCCTTCACTCAGAGCAACCCAGATGCTGTTTGCCTTTTTAATCACAAGCAGCTTCTTCTAGGTTTGATGATTTGAACTAGTTCACATGCTGTATTGTAGACATTTGTATTTGAAGTCTTTTTTTTTTGAAGGTGTTTTATTTAATGCATTAAATACCAGTTTATTTAATGTTATTGAAATGACCTCATTAATCTTGTGATTGGTAGTTTAACTGCCCAAATACTTTCTAGCGCCACTGATGGTCAATATTGTGTTCACAGCTTGTTTGGTATTGCAGATTTGAGGAATATTTATTTATTTCTATTTATTTTTTCATGTGTTGTATGTATTTTTATCTGTGTCCAACTTGTGTCTGTCTCTCTGCAGGTGGTCTGTGGAGTGTCTTCACATTGGGTGGAGCTGGCAGCAAAGCTGGAATAGACCAGGAACACAACCCCTTACCTTTGTCCAATCAGAGCCTTCTGTTACTGCTGGTACTAGCCAATCTGACAGATGGACCTGACTGGCCCAACCCCTACCGCCAGGCTATTACTTGTTTCAGAAACACACAAGGTACAGTCGACATCCTGTTCATTTTCTCTGCTATTCGTATTTGAGACATTTGTTTATGTGTATGACATGTATGAGAGGGCACGATGAAATGTGATAGTAACCCTGCTACTATTTACCCTTGACCATGTAGACACATCATCACTGCCTGTGGAGCAACCTCACACTTTCCAGATCAATTTCAACAGTCTGTACACAGCTCTGTGTGAGCAGCAACGCTCTGACCAAGCCACACTACTACTGTACACCCTGCTTCACCAGAATGCCAACATGAGGACATACATGCTGTCAAGAACTGACATGGACAATCTGGTGGGTAGGATGGGAACGGCGAGACTCTGCTTTCATTTTTTCCTGCCTGAACTTGACATTTTCAGCAAGGTGGAAGCGGAAAGTAGTGTTAAAAATCAATCAAAGTGTGTTTGGATAATGCTTAATAAAACACATTATGCAGTCCTTCCATGCACACTTTGGTATGGCCATGAAATTGTTTCATCTAGGACCAATGCCATGGCTCAGTAAACAGGCAAGATGTATGCAGTAGCAGCTGGGGCTTTTCTGTCCATGTGGGACAGTGCCAGTTATTCCTTACAGCAGAATGAATGTTCTAAGGCATTTAGTGAATGAAAATCAATCTTTAGCTCAGCATGTCAGATGGAATTGCATATGAAAATGGTAGACATTCACAAATGAGGCTCTTTCATGTAACGTGGTCTCATTGGTTGGAATATGAAAGTAAGAACAATTACTCAAGTAACTGTAAAAGAAAATTACGGTAAAGTAGTGACGATTCCCAAACGTGCAGGAAACAGTCTTTACTTAGTCACGTTTTCAAACTGTCATGCTATTAAATTCTCTCCATGACCTTTCTGTGTAACTCCCTATTTATAGCTTCAATAAAATATCATCATTAACAGATCTAGACTGAGATTATTAAGCAGGGGGGACAACTAATGAGTCTAGCCGCTTTCTCTGCTGAACAATAAAGCATCACTGCATGTCAGCATAATGAGCTAACGCTGCTACTGTGTATATTCATTGCTCACCATGCCAACTACGAGCTGCTATCACCCTGACAATGAGTCTGAGAATTTGATCTTTTAGCTGCCGTTGTCTTTAGCCAATCACTTGCAGCATCTGTTCTACTTTCTGCCTTCCATAAATAGAATAAATTATGCCTTTTTGAAATGGGTTTTGTCGAGCAAAATCTCTTTAGTGGCATCTGTTACACAACTGCAGTCTGTCCTATCATGTTGTCTAGGTGTGCCACATCTCAGGCCAAGCATTTAGAAAGAACATGGTTAGTTAGTGATAATTAAAAAGTTAAAGCAAGGAACGAGAAACTGCCGGTGTTTCGCATCAGTACATGCCAACTGCTAGTTTCACTCCCTAAATGGGAACAATAGGCGATTTCCCAGTTGTGTTGAAATGTGTGGACATATCTAGTGTGGTCATGGTAAAATTTCATCTCTGGACAGATCCACATAAAATCAGAAGCTTTGTAACAAGCCCTTTTTTTTCCCCTGCTCTCCCACCGTGCCTTTCAGGTGTTGCCCATCCTCGAGATCCTTTACCACGTAGAGGAAAGAAATTCTCATCATGTCTACATGGCCCTCATTATTCTCCTCATCCTTACAGAGGATGATGCCTTCAATCGCTCCATCCACGAGGTGGTAGGTAGACACACATTTTATTACACGCTTCACCTCTCAGCTATTGCTAGTGTATTATTTGCAGTCGTTGGAATAAATTGGAGCATTCCTGATGTTTTTAACAGGTATGTCGCCTTTTTTCCCCCTCTCTCTCTTACACAGATATTGAAGAACATCTCATGGTATACAGAGAGGTCATTGACGGAGATCTCGCTCGGCAGTTTGCTCATCCTGGTGGTCATCCGCACCATCCAGTTCAACATGACCCGGACAAGGGTAAAATAAACACGCCATCATGCACACAGTGGACTTACAAGACGTATTGTTAGAACAACAACACAGTAATATCCACACACTGCATTTGTCATGATGGGACTGTGAAGAGTGAAGTAACACTAAATTGCAGTTTAATAGTAAGATCATTGTTGTGTCTATGCTGTGCGTCCTATCTAGGATAAGTACCTACACACCAACTGTCTTGCCGCACTTGCCAACATGTCAGCCCAGTTTCGATGTCTCCACCAGTATGCTGCCCAGCGCATCATCAGGTGAGGACGTACTGTCAATGTACAAATGACAACGCAAATGGAGCAGAACAAAGGGTGATAGAATATGTTAAATGACATTTCTGTTTTCGTATCCTTTCATTTTCCATGTGACCTATCCCAGCACCCACCTTGTTCTTGTAAATGTATTCTGTGGCAAAAAAAAAAAAAGGTCAAGTCAAATACTAGGGTCAATGGCCGAGTCTATTTTTATTCTATGCAACACTTGAATATGGTATCTGTAGCGGTTTAAATTGAAATCTAGATTTGGACCATCCTTATTTTTGTCCATCTTTACACTATATATTACCACTAGGAGTGAGTAACATGAATGCAGTTGTCAATGTTTTGTCATGTTATTTCACAGCATCGATTGAGAAGTGGTCAAAAGGTTAAAATAACAACGCAGAAATGTGTTTTTGGCCTGGAAAACACAAGTTGTTCATCACTATGATAGAAAAAGGCAAAGCGAGAATACAACATTGCTTTAAAACAGCCTTGCACTTTGCAGTTCCTTCAGTAAAGCACACCAAGGAATGTTAAGTAAATAACTACCGTCACTGTAACAATATAAATGGTGTTGCAGACATTAGAGAGTATACAGAGTACAGACTTTTTTCCATGCTCCAGTTTTCTACCTCTCTGTCTGACAGTGTGAATAAGTCTGTCAAAAGTGCAGCAATTGCATAGAAAGTGTTGTGCTTTGCGACACTGCTGTATTGTCGTGCACTGAAATCAATAGCGTAAGCAGTGAATATGACTGTGTCTTCAACTTTTTCAATTGCATGTAAGCAGCAGACCTTGGGACAATGACTGTGTGGCTGAAAAAGAAGCCAGAATGGGTAGAAAGGATGGAAATTCTAATTCATACACAAACATACTCGTTCATTTTAATGATTCATCTTGAAACAGCACTAAATATTTATCGTTATGGGAACCTGACAGCAGCTGCAGCAGAGAAGACTAAGAAAAAAAAAAAAGAAGTATTGAGTAGTGTGTCTGTGCAGACAAGAACATTATGTAACATGAGGGAAAGGGTTTGGCTCATGAGGAGACGGAAGAAGAGGACAAGGTCCAAACCACATACACACGGACATCGAGTCTTTTATGTCTGTTTGTTAACTCTAGGCACAGGGGAAGAAATGTTTCCTTCCCTGAAGACGTGCACACATTCACGCACATTCAAGGATCCTCTTATCTGGCCGCCTGTGTCTCTCTCTCCATATCTGTGACTCTGTTGTTTTGAGTCAGAGAGGAACACTGTCTGTGAATGTGCACATGTCTGTCCAGTACTGATGTAGAGCAACTGACTCCATGTCTGATGATAATGATAATGATGATGACTATGATGGCCTGGGCTGGGCTAAACTGGCTGGCTGGCTGGCTGGCTGCTAGATAAAGGGAATTTCCTGCCAGGAATTTCCAAATGTCAGCCAGACAGCACTGAACTCTGCTCCATAATTTACTCTCAGAGAGAATCGTGGCTGGTACTGTTTATTTACAGGCAGCAGTGGGTTGATTTACCCCCACCACCACCTCCACCACCACCACCTCCACCTCTACCACAACACATCTTTCCATATTACTTTATGTTCATCCTTGCCCTGCATCAATATTTCCTCTCTGCTGCATTGTTCTTCCACTGTTGACTCGGTCCATACTTATGTGGCTACTCATTCAGTCTGCAGACTCAACAAACACAGTTTAAATCACAGGCTGGGATTAATGATTATCTTCACTATGAGTCTGCCAGTTATTTTATGGATTCATTGATTCATTATTTGGTCCTGAGACCACATAGTCGTCAGCATCAGATAGCTAGGTTACGATCACAGAAGAAATTGGTATTTGAAAAGCTGGAATCAAAGAATGTTTTCAATTTTGCTTAAAAAAATGTAATTACAACCAAATAATTAATTTTCTGTCAGTCGAAACACAATACATTGTTCACAGTAGCTAACAGTATTGCACTTTTCCCTCACCAAGCCTTTTCTGTTAACCTAATTCGATAATTTTTTCAAATTTATTGCCAAAAGAAATCTTTTAAAAATATAAGGAAAGGGTTTCATGCTTTCGTGCACTGCTGTAGATTAACAAATGAACGAAAACGTGTAAGTGGGCGATAAAAAAAAAAAAAAAAACGTGTAAGGGGGGAAAAAAAAAAAAAAAAAATGGGCGATAAAAAAAAAAAACAGAATTCAATATCCAAGACTGATAACAACATAATTTGCTGTATCTGGTTTTGCTTTTTCTACTTTGCTGTGCTGCCACTCCCTTTGCATACCTCCACTCCTCCAAATACGAAGATTAAAAATCATAAATAAAAAACAGGAGTATTAGTTTTGTGTGTAGCTCCAACATTCCTGGTTCCAGACCAGACAGCAGCCATTATTGTGTGTATTCACTCTCTTTATTTCCATAATACAGTGCAAAGCATGCATGGAAAATAAGAGACACATTAGTTCATTTTCAAAACACAAATCTCATTTTTTGGCGAGCAGCAGCAATAAAATGCCACACTGTATCATAATTAATGCTCCTAACTTAATTATATAATCTTATCACATTTTCTTGAATATATTCCAATAAAGGCAACTAATAGAACTGTGCGTTTATTCACAGTCACCAAATTATTTAAATGATCTTAATGCTTGAGGAGCATTTAAGCAGAAAAGTCACCTTGATCAGAAAAATACCACAAGCTTTAAAGTTACTGTGTGAAATTAAAGTTATCTCATACATACAAATGTTCAGTCACGGAGACACAGTCATGCTCACACAGTGTGAGTCCTCAGGCCTCGGTAGAGAGCCTTTACATCTCCAGGGTGAACAACGTCTGTCATTACATCAGTCTCATAGCTGACTTTAGGATCATGCCAGCGCTGTGGAAATCTTTTGTATCGCCGTTTCCTCGACCGTGTCCGTCAGTGCCTCGTCATAACTGACGGAAGGGACAGGCCGACTAGTCACAGTGCGTTATTGTGGGCTAACGTCCCAGGTGGAACTTGGTCGGTGGTCTCTCATTTGAAACAGAAAAAAAACCCTCTCAATATGTAGAACAACAGCTCCTTGAGTAGTCGTGGCTAATAGAGCCTTTGACATTAGGTCTGAAGATGACAAGCGGACCTCCACATAGCTGCTCAGATACCTCCATTTGGCCAATTATCCCGGATAAAGAATGCTGAGGGGATTTTGTGTTTCCAGTGCTGACAGATGGACAGGTGTAGCTCTAAGGGGCTTATCAGAGCTCCGCTTGTGCATCTGAGCTTCCCTGTTTTTTGTTTTTTTTGTTGTTGGGTTTAATTTATTCTGCTTTTTTTTTTTCTCCTTGATTAACACACAAATTAAAGATTGAACACCCCTGGGTGCCAAAAGAGTGTATTAAAAAGTTGTAATTAAAGCAGAAGTTTGCTAATAATTTTAATGACACTTTTTTTTTTTTTTTTTTTACAAACAGGATAGACATAGCAAACATTTTTTCAAAGATGTGTCTCTTTTCAGATGTATTGTGCGACCACATGTGAATCAGTTTCCTGTGATAGGAACGCTGCATTAATGCTGTGTGTGTGTGTGTGTGTTGACCCACCTTATTGCTACACGCCAAGGTCAACTCAAGCAGACTCAGTGACACTTGATGTATGTCTTTGTCCTGCCGTCGGGTGCAAATCATCTATTTCCTTCACAAGCCACGGTGTACACAAACGCGTACAACACTAGTGAAACAAGTCACAGTAGAATGGGAAGAGCCACTTGCATTTACAAATAATGAGGGGGGGGAGGCAGCATGTTGTGATTGTAAATTGGTGGTAAATGAAGCATAATTTGTTGCATTTTGACACATCATTTCTAAAACAGTCTCCTGCCAGCTTCGTGATTATTTTGTTATTCCGGCACTCATTATTATTCATTATTTTTTTTTACAAGCTTCATTTAGAAATCAAACAGGTCTGACTTTAATAATAATCTGTCCTAAATAGAGGCTTCTCTCTTCAGTTGAGGTAAGTCAGAGCAGCTATTTAAGTATTTATGGCACATTAATTACAACATGTGCAGTATGATGATTGTGTATTTGGGTTCTTTGGTCTTCATTGAAGTGCATCATTCATCTGTCACCAGGGTTCTCATTCCTTTCCCTCTCTCTGTGTCTCCCCTGCAGTTTATTTGCTTTGCTTTCCAAAAAGCACAACAAGGTTTTGGAGCAGGCAACACAGTCTCTGCGAGGCAGACAGGGAGACAACACAGCCTTGCCAGACTATGTGAGTAAAACAGACACACACACACTCATTCGCTCTCAGTCTGCACTAAGTTTGTTGTTGGTTGCCAAATTATGTCTACATGGATAAGGAACAGTAATTTGACATGGGCATTTTTGACAGTGAAACAAGTAAGAGCTTACACGAATTTACATTTCAAACAGCAAGATTTCATATTGTGAAGTTTAATATTTAAAAAAAAAAACCTGTTAAAACGATTACCATTGATTCATCTTTGTGGGGTTTTCTTCAGTCAGTAATAAATTCCCGTTTTGTGAAATACCCCTCTTTCTCTTTCTTGCTGACAGTTTAACTGCTAACACTCTCACGTGTCAATTAACTATAAAGCTATATCCAGCAGCCAGTTAGCTTAGCATAGTCCCTTAATAGCGTCCTGAACACTAAATTGTTCTGCGTGTATAATGCCTTTAAAGCCACAAATTGTCATTTTTACCATTACGCAAACCAGACACAACATGTGAGCTTTAGAGGTGCAGGATAACTTTGGATAAAGCCAGGCTAGCTGTTTCTCAAAGACTATATATTAAAGGTGGAGGACGCAACTGTGACTCCACCCATTGGTTTGTGTACTAATGTTGTGAAGGCTCAAGTTTGGAATTTGACCATTTTTGTCTTTTGAAACCCGACATAAAGTGTGAGGGATGGATTTAAAATTACATGGACACATGTAGTAGCACTTTGTCAATCACAAAGTAGCCATGTCCTAAAGCCTATTTTATCATATGTTTTATTTTAAATGGCACAAATACTTACAGAATTAACATTATGCTGCATCATTCCATCAACTTATACCATAACTTAATGAGGATAGTGTTTACTGAGGTAACAAATCAAGTGAGAGCTATGATCACTTTCTCATAATCTTTAATACAATTGGGCTTCTTTTTGCAACCAGAGAGGTCGCCCCCTGCTGGTCATTAGAAAGAATGCAGGTTTCAGGTACTTCTACAATGGCTTCACTTTTCAGACGGTTACATTCATAATTTTTATGCAACCTTTGTTGTAAACTAGCCAACCAGATGCTGCTGGCTGTAGCTGTATGCTTAGCGTGCAAACATAACTGGTTTTGACCTTCTCGTCAAACTCTTGGCAAGAAAGCAAATAAGTCCACTTCCCCAAATGTCTGATTGTTTAAATCTTTTTCATCAGTCAAATCAGTGGTGAAAGCAACCCTAATAATGTTGTCCTAACATTTTATAGCAGATTGAAAAAGAAGCAATAATGAAAGCGTGTCATTTCTTAGCAGTAACCAGCAAAATATTTATATAAATACTGAGTTACTACAACCAACAAGAACATCATGATCTGCTCGACTTGATTTGGTCTGCTTTCTACCGTCTTCATCATGTTTTCCTAGCCCTCATTGTTTGCTGTGTAAAAAAAAAGAAAAAAAAGAAATTTGCTGTATTTTGCTGCTTGCGCAATTTATACCAACCAGTATATGTTGAATGAACTATTGAGCGTTTATGAAATTGAGTGTTGCATATACAATTTTATGTCATTCACAGAGGCACCAAAGTAATACTGAAATTTCTCTCAAACTGTGTTAATCTAGAATTGAAATCTTGCGGCGGTGGAGCTTAACCCACTAAATGAATTATTATCTCGTCCTAATGCAATCTGTACATCTTAGCTGTAGCTAAGCACCTGATGAGGGCATGCTGTTGACTATTGACAAATATTGTATAACTGTATTTGCGTTCAGCCATCCCTGCCTTCAGGTCCTTCTGTCTGCCTCTCAGTCTGGCTGTCTCATTAGATTTGCATGGTTTTCGATACGTGTGTGTACGTAAACATATTTGTGTGCATGTGTTTGGAGGAGGTCCCCATAGATGCCCTTAGGTGTTGGGGAAACATGAGTGTATTTGAGTGCTCCTTCAACCATGTAGTGTCTGTCTGATGAGCCTCCTTTCAAACCGACATCTATGCACACACATAAACACACACTCATAAAAACATATAAAATGCAATTATCCAGCTTTGTTTTGATGCCTCCTTGCTCCAGGGCCTATTTTAATGCCCTATTTTATTTGCATACATGCGTAATCACACACTACGTATGACTGCAAATGTAAAAGTAAGATATAGAGAGATTACTTTGCCATGATTAAATATTCTCCTTCAAGATATTGGTTCAGCCAGCTGTTCCCATAGGAGAGTGCATTCAGAGTGAATATAATAGTAGTGAAAAATAAAATACCACAAATGCATGTGCTTAGAGTGAGGGGTCAAAGTGAAAGGTCGCCCGCACAACAGCACTGCTGCTTTTGATAGAGATTCAGTGTGTTGTTCAAGGACACATGGCTGATTTTCAGCAGGATTATTTCATGGGAATTTTACAAAGGTTTTCTCCTTGAATAGTGTCTGACATCCAGTCTGGGTCATAGACTTTTTAAGACAGAGCTGGTCAGCTTTTCTGATACCGTTATCCTTGAGCTTAGACTATACTAACTCGATGTGACATTGGTTCCCATGGCATCCGCATCGAGAAGTCAACTTTGAATTTTATTGACATCTCTTGATGAAAGGGAACATACTGTATTGTTTGACCTCTGAGCATGTGCACACACGCACACCCACCTTGAGACATGAATTGAGTTTAATTATGTCTTGGACAGCTGTTGAGTTTCATGTGCACTTTAAATAGACCTGTATCATCTGCTTTTCCCATGTCTTTGGTAATAAACATCTTAGTCTTGGGCGTTTTTGAACATTTGGTGGAATCTGTTATGCCGAGAAGAAAGGAGGCCTTCCAGCCTGGTGTCGTAATGTAATTTTCTACAGATGTTCCTGATGCTGAGACAATTATTGTTTGTGGTTTTGATTGAAATTTAATGGACAAATAACCATGAAAACTTGTTTGTCGTTTATAATCAAAAAGTCTGCACAATTATTGACATTCTCATCAGTTTGTATTTGTACTAAAAAGCAAATGCCAGCGTGCTTACACGTTAAACTAAGATGTTGTACATGGTAAACATTATACCTGCTAAACATCAGCCTGCTAACATGCCAAAGGTAGCATTTAGCTCAAAGCACTGCTCTTCTTAAGCACATTGGTATACAGCAGAGATACAATAATGAGGAGGTGTGCCATAATGTGGCTTCACCTTCAGGCTGTAAACTCGTCTATTTATATTTAAATTGAAGGTTGGCGTAGATATAGGGTTTAAAAGGTAGACCTGATCAAACAATTATTTTCATTGTTGGTCAAATATTTCCTTAACCCTTTGAACCTCAAGCATTTTCTGGAGGGGGGTTGATTCATATTTACAGCTCATTTGACACTACAATATACATTTCTGCATCTCCTTGGAACCAGCAAAACCAAAAGTTGTCTTCTACGACACAGTTATAATGAAAGAAAAAATCTGTTGATTGTTTATTTAACCACAATGGAAAAAAACCTGCAGCTTGTCTCCTATCGGCTCTGTCTAAGCACAGTCTGCAGTTCAGCCCAGTTTAGCTGAAAAGTCCCTGAATTTCTATCACATGGCTGTTTATCACAGCTGAGACACTAATGGCTTCATGGCTGCGCTAAGTAGTGCAAAATCTTTGGTTTTTACAGTCTGTTTAGAACAAATGCTTTATTGTTGGCTTTTTTTTTATAGAGACTGATTTAATAAGATTTTAAGCTCAGATTTCACACATGATATTAAGAACAACTCAACAGTTCTTCTATTTTCGAAGTGTCTGCCTCTGATAAAGAGTCTAATTTTATAGATTATTTTTTTTTTGGTTAACTGATAATATGTCTTTTAGACTTGCTGAGCAGTTCTGTTGTTCAAAGGTTAATTAACTGATTCATTTTTTGTTGTGTAAAGCTCAGAAAACAACAAAATATCTTCAAATAGCTATTTTTTTTTCGCACAGCAACACTTCAGCATGCTAATGGAACTCAATTTACTGTCAAATAAGACAGAGGAAAACACATTAAAACATTCTTGCTACACTGATTAGATCATTTATACAAAACTAAAAGAAGGTATGATTGAAAAAAAACAGAATTTATCCACTACATATCCAACAGTGACAGCTAATATAGTCGAGGAATAAAACTAGATTTTAAGTAAATATGAAGCTCATTTTTAATATCCTTAGAGAAATGAGAATATAGATGAAAAATAAACAGCTACGTGTTTAATGTAATGACGAGGAAGAGGAAGATAACTCGATACAGAAGTTAATGGTTGCAAACATTACCGTTTATCTCGACCCCCTTCCATTAGTTTTAATCTAAAACTGAAATTCCCATTAAACCGTATGCATAGCATTTCTTATCTTGACCAGTCGTAATGACCTGCTGGCGAAGGTCTATCACTGGGCCGAGACAAGTGACGTCTGAAAGAAGGGCTTCTGTCTCATTATGCCGACCGACTCCTTTGTTTCCTCCATCTCTGGCCCTCCTCTCCACCTCCGGTAGTGCTGGATGTGGCAGCGTAATTGAAAACAGCCCGCTTCGGCGTTACTCACAAACCCTTCTACTTAACTCGGGAGGTGTGGAAGTTTAGGGAACTATGGGGAGAGATAAAGAGGAGCAAAACGTGAAGAGAAACAATAGAAAGAGGAGAAGCAGGCAGAAGGAAAGGAGAGTGTAGGGGGGTTCAGGGTGGGTGTAAGTGTGTTTTTGTGACAGGCATCTGGAAACAATGTAATTTGGCCGAGTCTGGCTCTGGAGAGAGAACTAATGTTTGTTTAATGTGGGATTGTCCTGGACGTGTAATTGCTCTCTTTACGAGGGAGAGACTGAGAGGAGGATATGAAAAAAACGTCGTCAAAAGCCCTAAACTGTGGGTTAAAGCTGGGTGCATGCTGCTCATGTGTTAATGTCTCTCTCTCTTTGGCTCTGTCTCCTCCTCTGTTTTCCTCCCTCCCTCTTGATGTCTGCCTCTCGGTCGCTGTCTCTCTTTCATATATACACACCGAGAACACACCCCCTGTCCCTGAATGTGTTTGTGCTGCTGTGTCTGGTTAGCGTCAGGGAAGAAAGAGTGAAGGGTGAGGGCCCCTCGAGCCCCCCAGGGAACATCCAGAGGCTCCCCTGTCCAACCAGGGCAGCTCTCACGGGGCCTCACGGTTGCTCTTTGCAGCCTCTGCACCTCTGATCACAGATGTTTTTTTTCTTGCCCGTTGAGATATGTGAAGTGACATGCAGTATGTGGCTGCACATACAAACAAACATTTAAAAAAAAAAAAGGAGGAAGTATGCACCGTGTTGCATTGCATTGTGTGTCACTGTTTATGCTCGCAGCCAGTGGTAATGGTAATGTTACTTCTCTGCCTCTTAGTCTGTTTACTGTTGCACATTTCTGGGAAGAGACTACAAGCGCATACACACAAACACACGCAGAGCCAGGAGCATGTTGGACCACCCTGTCTATGTGTTTATGTGTGCCGGTTGAGTCACAATCTGTGATCTCTTTTTAATAGCCGGAGTAGACACATGCATTAGCTTTGTAGCACCATTCCTCTTGTTTAGGGGGAAAGCAGAGCCCGAGGATATATCAACAGATAATAAACATTATGCCTTCTGTTTATTATCAGTGCTTTCAGGAATTTGCCACTTTCTTATGAGGCTACAAAATTATTTTTGTAAAATCCACAGCCATCCATTAAAAGCTACCGTCGCCCAACTTGAAATTGTGTTTCTGAAGTTGTTTATGAAACTGTCTCTGATGTATATGTAGGTGAGTAGTTGTCATCAGTCAAGCAGCACATTGTTGTTTAGTTCATTTGAAGTTTCCTGCGCCTCTTTTTTTTTTTTTTTGCTGTACTTATTTGCAATTTTCCACTATCTTAAGTGTGTTTTTGTTTTGTCAGTTGACTCAGACGTACTTGGAAATTTATGTTGCTTGTACATAAAACAAGATATTTAACCTCAACATGGTGGTTTGCTTATACAACAGTGTCACAGGAAATAAGTCTATTGCTGGTTTAGCAGTTTATTTTTTAGCATTTATAAGTAGTATATAAAAACAGAATTAGTTTATGGTAGCACACTATAATGTAGTCGAACACGGATATAGAAGGGGTCAATGGATTTTTTTTATTTTTTATAGCTGATACTGATTATTACTAATCAAGGCGACTGATGACAGATATTTGTATCCAATATAACTTTGCAGGAAAAATGAGCATCTTTCTGTCAAAATGTAGTATTCACTCCAACAAGTCTAACACAAAACCTGATTAAAATGCCTTTTATGGTATTTATTTGTTACACATGATTGATTAAAAGAGACCGTTTTAACTTTTACCTGTCAGTGTTGGACTATTATCATGTTATAAATCTGATAAATGGTCACAGAGTGGTGACTACATATAGAGAGAGGTGACTGCATCACAGCTAAAGTAGCACGTTTTTGAATAAATATTTTAGTGCAACTGAGTTTTAAAAAAAAACAAACAATACTGATAATCGAAAACATGCTGGATATTAAATCTGATAATCCCTCAGGTACACTGACATGTAATAGTTTATTCACACAATATTTCTCACAACTGCTTTACACTGTATTTTAAACAACTTATTAAGTCTCTCTGCTGTATACTGCTTATGAATTTAAAGTGTTGCCCTCACTGGAAAGTTTTTGGGGAAATATACCACAAATAGCTCACTTCCTATACTTTTCCATCCCTCTCTACTGAGCTTTCTCCTCACTGCAGATTTTACATAAAATTACTTGAAAATGTCTGTGTTCAGTGTCACCTCCTCATGCCTCAATCACAAAAGGGAGCGTATACTTGTCAGGCTCTGAGACTGTAAAATGTGGCAGTTTTATCACCTGGCCTTACGCTGACTTCCTTCCATGTGCATTTCATTCAATTCCACTGTGCTGATGGAGACTCATGTGCAAAGGACAGAGATCAGTGTCTCCGCTCATACATCGTTTACCTGAAAGTAGGAACCGATTGATTGAAATGTGAATGTTGCATTATACTGTCACATTTCTTATGGTCTTTTGATGTAGAGCCAATCCTGCCACCAGGCTGATGTGCATTATCATACTCCTCAGAGGTTATAGTGCACACACAGAGCGCTTCTTGTCATTTTGAATGAAAATAACCAGAGGGGAGAGATGGCAAGGGAAACGAGGAAGGCAAAGGGCACCTATACATCTCGCAGTTTCACACCGTTTCAAGCTTTTAATGGATTTGCATATAGTTGAAGATTTTGGCTCATAGTCTCCATTCTGGGAGTATAACATGAAGGTGATTAGTTGGGTTATGAAGTGCTTTTCAACTGGTTGTTTGGTAGAATATTGAGCAGCAGCTTGCACCTGGCAAATGCTAATATCTATCTCTTTTCTAGTATTATCACATTAACTCAAATGCTGCTTCATCTAAAAAAAGGGGGTTGATTGAGTTTGGTTTCTGACAAATTCATTATTTTTGTTTGCTCTCTCATTAGTCAGTTGTTAGTGTTATACAAGCTTTCATCAAATATGTCTTGCTGTTTCTGAGGCTGTGTTCAGACAGACATTAGCCTTGTTAAAAAGGTTCCTCATTTATTTTAATAGGACCAGTCAATTGAAATAGTGGGCAGGAAAAAAAAAAAGTAATAAAAAAAATGCATTTTTATGTAGCAAAAAACTGAATCCGGCTAAATTTTTGCTGGAAGTTGACATTGTAATTCAGCAAGGTGCTGCGTTGGTGTACGACAAAAGACCCGCACACTGTCGTGTACGTAGGCTGTAATACGTTCAATTTAACGCATCGTTTCAGTCTGACGGAGATCTAACGGAGAACTAGATGCAGATCTTTTCTGGGCTAATCAAGCACTCATTCCTGGTCGATCATTTTCTAGCCACAACAGAAGATAAAATATTTGCCGCACCTAACTTTTCATGGCACCAAAACATTTCCTCATACTGCGCAGGGTTTTGGTGTCTGATAGACCTCTGAATTCACAAATCTGTTACTCAGACTGGACTTCCTGGATCATCGTCTCACTGGTACGTGAGGAGGATGGTTTGGAAGTTTAGGGTAATCCAGGGCAGCAGTAGACCACTTATCAATCCATGCTTTTTTTTTTTTAAAACCACGACAGTTTTTGGTTTGAAATCTTACCAATCTGTTGTTTGAAAGCGGCCCCCCAGTAAATGGGGTTTGATACAGTCACTCTACTGCATTAAATGAACTGAACTTTTGGTTTAAATAGCTAAGTCTCTAGTGAAATTGAACATAGAATAAAATTATCACATATTATTAGTAACCTCTTAACCTCTTTGACACTCTTTAAGTAGCTCATTATGTCCTCCTTTCAGTCTCATAAGTCTGTTTCCTTGCATTCCTCTCATTAAGTCCGTATCCTGCTGAGAGTGTAGAGCTACCTTAGCGCCCTTTTTGGTCTCTCATCTTTCTTTCTTTTTTTTTTTTCTCCTTTTCTTTACCTGAAGATGATGATAGGCCTCATTGTTAGTTCACTTGTTAGCCTGTCTCTTTATGCATCCTCTTATCTCCTCTCGTCCGTCTCTCTGCTTTTTCCTGCGTCTATTCTCGGGCAGTAGGAGTGCCACCCCTGCAGGCAGCAGGTGCTCTGGGGTCCTAATGATTGTCTGCTTCCAAATGGTAATTAGGGCAGTCCTGCTGTGCCCTGGTCTTTTTTGTGATGGAGGCACAGCACAGCAAAGCAGAGCATAGCTCGTAGCAAATCAATTAGCACTGCCCACCTTTCTGAGTGCAGTTGCAGCTGTTGGCGTCATCTTTTTTTATCATTATAACTCACGTCATTACCAACATTACCGCTGTTTTACCTCCACTCCCCACCTGAGCCACCTGGTGCAGGCACTCGCCCAGTCTCAGAAGTAGTGTGCTTATTTAAAGCGATAATAGGCTACGTGTGTTCAAATATGCCGGACCCTCCTCACACAGACGGCGATCCAGAGTTCGTCCAACTCTTGTCTTTTCTAAGCACATCCTAGAATGGCAGACTGTGTCGATGCTGCTGCTGTTGTTCTGGGGGTCAAACACTGTCTTTTGCCTCATTCTGTATGTGCGTGCAACAAAGGATGTTTTGTACATGTGTGCGGCTACGGGGTAATGAGAGGCTGACCTGGCCACAATGCTCTACAAAATGGTGTGATTATGACATGGACGTGGTACCATAATGCAGGTCAGACAATGACCCATTTAAAAAACTCCCAAAAGACGGGACAGGCTGCTGCTACTCAGCCAGTCTGACCCTCTCTGTCTGTCCATGTGGCATTTTTTTTTCTCTCCTCTTCAGGCTTTTCCTCTTCTAACTCTGTCATTCAAACTTTTTTTTATCTTTTTAAATTACAACTGCTTTGGGTGTTGATACATTTTATAAGAAACTATTCCTCAGTATTTCTCTC
Source organism: Stegastes partitus (assembly GCF_000690725.1). NCBI lineage: Eukaryota > Metazoa > Chordata > Actinopteri > Pomacentridae > Stegastes > Stegastes partitus. Next base: position 71,936 of record NW_007578888.1, on the reverse strand, counting down.
TTAGTCTTTTTTTGCTTAGGTGAATGTGTTTTTTGGCAGTTCTTCTCTCTTTTCTCTGTTCAATGGTTTGCATTCTGGCACTGTAAAATAGATTTCAGACAGATCTGCCTCTGTGGGTGTGGCGTTTCACTCTTTCCATTTGTCTCTCCGCGTATCTGTTTGTGTATCTCCATGCCCTTGTCTTTGTCAGTAGTCTTTCTTAATATGTCTGGTTTTTCTGCCCTGCAACAGCCTGCAGTGAGCTGCGGGGCCAGCCGTGGAATCACTAAGCTATTGGTTTAATGATGCCAGCTCCTACTTTACAGGGATTTACATGTCTGTGTCTCTAAACACCCTGTCCACACACACACACACAAACACTTGCATAAAAACATGTATTGGTATGATAGGACGGCTAGACACACACACACACTCGCTGTCCTTACCAGTCAAAGATTGCATCGGTCATTTCAAGACAGATAGCAGAGGTGAAATCTACCTGCAGACATACCACATTTGGGCCCAGCATGTTGAAGAATTAGCAGCAAAATCAGGCAGATGGAAAAGCTTACAAACACACACAACCTCTCACAGGCTCCCAGGAAGGTTTGTGTAAATGGTGAAACAAGTAAAATGGGACAGCATCATTGAGACTAATGATACAGCTCATGTCTGAGGCCTGTGTTTTCCTGGGTGGAGAGAAGACATTAAATAGCAGCATGAGTGGTTGTGACTAAATGACAATGCAGGAGGTTGGAAAATAACACAAGACAGCGGGAGGAAGAATAGAAAAGAGGAGGGGAGGGGAGGACAAGAAGAAGAAGAAGGGGCGAGGGAGAAAGAAAGAAGAGGCAGTAATGGTTTTATGCGGTCAAACGAGCACTTGTCAGGTGTTTTCTGGCTGCTACGAGATACTTTTCTGGGTGAAAACAAGTGCAAAAGAACAGAGTGGGAAGTAGAAGAGAAGGAGGAGGAGCCACCAAGATATTTAAATCCTGTCTGGGTTTCAAGTAGACCATGGACCTCTTAATCTCATCCACTTGACAAACATACACACAGGGCCAGGCAGACGTCTAGCTAGCCTATTTTCATGTGACCTGAATTCCCCAGTGTGGCATTTTTTTTCCTGCCAGACTAATCTCATTAAGCTGGGTGCAGAGCTGGAGAACAAACAGGCATCCCTCACTCCTACTCTGCCTTCCTCTCCTGCTTTTGTCTCCTCTTCATCGTGTTCGCTTTCTCCATCAACTCCCCCCCCTACTCTCATCTTCTACGCTCTCATTTTCATCGCCGTCTTCCTTTGCCTCTGCCTCCTCTTCCTCCCACTCACTTGTCTCCCATATCTGTCCCTGCTTTCTGTTTAATTATGGCCTGCCACAGCAGAACAGAGTGGAGCAGGTCTAGCTAGGCAGTGGAGCTGAGCTCAGAGAGCCACCTCTGCTTCCAGACGCACAATCCATCCTCATAATAACTGCCTCTCCTGCCTTTCCCTCGCCTCTTAACGTCTGCCTGTTAAAGCTCCACACACCTTCGTCTGCCAGCTTGTGGAAATCAATGTAATACATTATTGCATCTGTGTTGCAAGCCTAATTCATGGTCAGTGCACAACAGAATACGGTTATTTTCAATTATCCTAATCCCCCGAGCTACTTTCAGGGGGTGATTGTGTGTGTTCATGTGAATGATTTAAGGAAAAAAAAAAAAAGAAAGAAAAGAAAAAAAAAAAAGCACCACACAGCAAGCAAAGTTATTTATAAGATAAGGTCTTGTTTCTGAAGCAGGGCACTGAAGATGGAATATAAAATGCTACCACATGCAGTTCTGTTACAGATGGTTAGCCCAGATTGGAGGTGGAATCTCAGCTTCCAATCAGCTTGCGGTTGCAGTCTCGCCGGGTTGCTGTTTAGAATCTGGTATTAAAATTCTTTGTCAAAACAGGTCATCATCAGAACAATGATGTTTGTCATGAAAATGAATCTTTAAGCACAAGTCTGGCCATGGAGAGCATAAAGACTTGTATACTATCTCATAAAAAATAAAAATAAAAGATTTTATGTTTACTTTGCTTTTTAAGATTTGAAATGGGCTTTATAGTGCGGAGAAGACAATCTTTTTTTATCATAACACTTTGCTAATTTATACACATTAAATATTAAAATGTCTTGCTCAGCACCTAATTCTAATGTATTTTACAGGAATTACAATACTTGAAGGGGCTGTGCTCGTTTTAAGCCTGAAAAGCAGCAGGATGTAAACCCAGAGGAAGCTGCTGATGAGTACTAGGCTACTAGGCTAAGGCGGGGCTTCCTGTAAAGCAAAGATGGTGATTAAAGTTTTCAGACCAACCGGCTGAGCTGGTCAACTAAACATTCAGAGAATTTATGAGTTACAGCCTTACATCTGTGACATTATGTGCTGTCATGATGTTCACGTGTTACCATGTTGATACTCAGTCAGTTTCTGAGCTCCTGTCACGACATGATTGGCAGTCAAACTGCGTTTTGGTGGAAGCTGAGGAGTGGTGGTCTCTGTGTAAGGTGATCCCAGACACTTACATTCCTGTCTCTGCATTGAACTCTCACCGCTGAGTAGCCAGACAGTCGTTTAGATGTGTTTTGTAGGGTCATGCCTATCTTTAAAGAAGACATTTAGACATGCCACATTAGGGAGAGCACAGGTGTGAATAATAAAATGAGTGATGGCTAAATTCAGTAAAGCTGCTTCAGTTTCAGGGGCCTGGTGTTGTCAGTGTTGGCAGCAGAGCCATCGTTGGTGTTAGTACCTGGCTATTTCTCGCTGAAGTCAAAATGTCTGCTGCGGATAAAGATCGGTATAGATCCGGCTTCATATTTACTCACAGGCATGTGCAGTTATTCAGTGTGACTCCTGCTAATCATACAGATCCCGGATCAGCGCTGAAACCTGTCAGATAATCTTTGCGGTGTGTTACAGTTGTGGTCAGTCTACCGCTGGACTGATTTCATTATAAATCCATTGCATTAAGCTAAGCTGCTTTGAATGTTCTTGACTCCTGTGTTCTCTTAGTCTGCATTTTGTTGTCTCAGCTTGTTCTTAGCCAGAAGCCCAGTCAGGCCTTTGGCTCTGCTCAGCCCAGCAGGGACTGTGTACTGTTTATAGATTAAGGCCAATATAATATAGCCGATGTTACACCTCAAGCTTTTAGGCGGCTAATGGTACACTTTCCTAAATTGTCCTGCAATAAATTTGACCAAATTGTAAGGTAGCAATATTTCTTTTGCTTTTTGGCAAATGAAAGCAGTAAACAAAGACAAAACACCCGTTGTCCCTCCAGTCCATTTTGTTACCAGTGCCGGGGTTTCATTGAGATGAAGCACGGTGCTATTTATTGTTTAGTATTTTTAGATTGTTTTGGAAACTGCATCATTTAGCAATCTTATCTGTATTACCATCAGTACGTGATAGATTTTGTTACGCTTCCACTATGTTTACTAATTCATAGCCACTTGGTTTTTTATCTCTTGAAAGTTTATTCCTTTTCCCACGGTCTCTGCTGTTTTCTTTCTGTGTGTGTGTGTGACACTGTGGAACATGTCAGGCGGGACGTTATCTCGTCATGGTGGCGTCTGTCTGTCTGTTTTGTAGACACATTGTTGTGAACACAGTGACCAAAGAACAATACATGATAGAATCTTTATTCTTTAAAACCATCAGTTCCACTTTTAAAGCAGACGGTGTGATGACATTAAATACCTTGCTGTATAGATTCCCAATCATGATAAGCCTTCTCAGAACTATTAAAACCTACTCTTAAGTTCAGTATTATAAGAGCTACCACTGATCATCCAGATATGCACTCCTTTCATCGGACGGCAGCTAAAGGTGTCAGCTTCATGTCTGAATGTGCAACCTGATCACTTTTCCGTAAATCGTACCAGGTTGGAACAAGTAACATTTCTGTATCGCTTTCAACACAGCACAAGTCTGAACTACATGCAGTCACGTTACAGACTAGACACTCAGAAGTAATGCCACTTCGAGTTGTGTAAAGGGTTTCTGGGAAGACTTTTTTCCCACATCTCAGTACCAGTAAGTGTTCAAAAACACCACAGAAAGTGTTTAATCCGTTACATCCCAATTCTGCCCATCACATTGCTCCACAATTTACAATCTGTTACGATACATATTGAAATGTTCATAATAAAAACAGACACTTAACAGCTAAAATGAAAGACACTCACCAATTATGAGTCTAATCCAGGGTTTTTTTTTATTGTTTGTTGTTGCCTTTTTCCCTTTAAAAGACATGAGCTGAAGTTTTTTTCCAGCTGCTTGTCTTCCTCCCGAGTTTATCAAATAACCTGTAGCATCAGAAAGCAGCAAGATCCATATGTACGTCTCCAAAGCAAAGACAGCTGCATGCACTAGCGCACGTGGAACAACATAACCGGTAACTTCATTAAACACTTATAATTATAAATCATCCCGTGGAGATTATCAGCCTAGGTCAGGATCAGTCCAGGCCAGGATAAACCCGTGTCAAGATCCCACAGCAAGTCATACATGCTTCACATCGGACAGGTGAGCTGTTACAGAGTCGCAGGTTAGTTTATGACATCGAGCTGATTTTGGGATTCTTTATTAAATACCTGCAGCATCAAAGTGCAGCAGGATCCATGCAGGCTGAGCACAAAGCAAGAGAGTTGAGCACACACAAAAAACAGCACAAACTAAATCAACGAGGATATTAGTTATTTAGACAATCTGATAAACTGCTGTTTGTTTGTTGTTGCATTATACATCACATGGTGCCTTGTGTAACATCGCGGGAATGATAAATATCGTGAGTGTACCGTGCCTCTTTCCGTCACTGGGGGAACATTAGCGAAAGAAGTGACCTCTGTCTGAATGACAAAACATCGTCACCTGTTGGCTGCTTGTTTCTTTGTGGAGCATCAGGCTACTGTGTTAGCGTTCTGTCTCTGTTTCGCTCTGCTAAGGTCGAACTTTTGGATTCATTGTATTTATCTCCAGGTCTGTGTGGACTTGGTCCCTTTTGGTTATTGAAATTTAATTTATTAACATCAAGGTCGTGTAGGTTTTGTACATTAAGGTCAGTAAAAACCTCCACACCTGAGTGCGAGTGTAGTCTCACAGAAGACCTTTCTCACTGTTGAAATGTGTGGACTGGTTTCTCTCGAGGAGAATTTTCCTCCTCAAGTGCTGAATTATGAGCAGAAACATTGAATATAGAGAAAATATGTTTCCCCTTTTAAAACCTACGACAAGCATCAAGAGTGGCTAAATATTTGTATTGACACCACACATGTAAATACAAAATTCCAAAGACCCATTGTTTTTGTTTCGTCGAAAGCTTAAAGGCATAACTTCCTTCTTGTCGAGCGTTAGATGAGAAGATTGATAAAACTGTCATGTTGGTGTGATTAATATGAAGCTACAGCCAGCCTCCGGTTAGTTTTTCTTTGCTTAAATACGAGAAAGAGGGAGAAACCTCTACCTGGACTGTGTTCAAAGACAACAAAACCGATCTACCTGTATTTCTAAAGGTCACAGATTAACATGTTGGGTGTCTTTTATTTAATCTGTACAAAAAAACTAAATGTAAAAACGACATCTCTATTGTACAGAGGATTATGGGTTGGATCTTTTCTTGAACAAGACTATTTAAGACTCCAGGAAGTTATTATGCTTGGCTCAGACATAGTCTGGCACACATCCTCCTGTCAAACAACAAATTGTTGTTGTTATATTTGTACACGTTTCACTGGTCTTTCTACCGATTAAACAAATGACATGCACCATGTTAAACAGTGAGCTTTGACTGTGCCGGTGCATGGATTTGTTTCTTACTGCTAGAAAGAGCCTTTCCAGCTGTTTCCCTCCATTTTCAGTCTTCGTGCTACGTTAAGCGAAGCAGCTGCAGGACGTAGCCTCATATTTACCTTAGAGATATCAGATTTATATCAATCTTTTCATTTATTTCTTCACCAAAGAGCAACTGTGCGTGTTTCCTAGAATGTCAAACCATTATCTGAACATGACTTTGAAAGAGATTTCAGCTCTTGTCGCTGCAACACACGCCTGCATGCAAGCTCACGTCTTTGCATTCATTCTCTGCTTGTCGTTCTTATTTACTGGCTTTTCTGCTGTGTGTTCTGATTTGTGGCGAGCCTACTTTGTTTGAAGAACTTTGTAAATAACTCATCATGTCAGCCACTCAACCCCCTGCATCTTTCTATCTTTCTCTCCGTCGTTCCCGCACCCCTCTCTTCCTGTACCGTCACCTGTCACAAGTGACAGTTGTCCTTGCCCCAAGAGGAAACATACTGTGACATGACCTGATCTGTGGCTTACAAGATCACCTCTGGTTCCTAGCTAAGACCTTGGCTTGGCATTCCTCCTCCTCCTTTCCTTTCATCCTTCTCTCTCCCTCCCTCTGCCATCGCTCCGTTTCCCCCCTGCTGATCTTTCTATCATGAGACAATCATTTAAAAACACCCTAATAAGTGAAACCAGTGTAGTGGGAAACCAATTAACCTTTACATCCTCCCTCTCCCCCAGGCCCAGGACCTGAATGTTATTGAGGAGGTGATACGCATGATGCTGGAAATCATCAACTCCTGCCTGTGCAACTCTCTACACCACAACCCCAACCTGGTGTACGCGCTGCTCTACAAGAGAGAGCTCTTTGAGCAGTTCAGGACGCACCCATCCTTCCAGGACATCATGCAGAACCTTGACACGGTCAGTCTGCTTTTTTCCCCCCACAACAATCACCCAAAATATGAGCCGTAAATTAAGCAAAGTTTGCACCACAGAGCACTTCAGATCAAGATGTTGGCTTATTTGTGGTAATTATCACACAGATCAAGGCTATACAGATTTTCCCTCAATGTCCTCTGTGTCTGCTGGGAAAGGTTCAAAAACCTGGAGCATATGTGAACTGCATCGTTAACATAGTGTGCAGTTGGACTGTAAGGCATGCTGGGCCCTGTGAACTTAAGTAATATGGATGAATTAATCAGTCCCCTTGTGTCAAGAGGCTGTAACTCAAATATTCATTGAGAATGTGTGGTGTATAGGGGAGGAAGGGACAGAGAAAGCTGTCATTCATCGCTGTATTAGTCATGTTGAGGAGGAAAGGAAGCTTTGGTGTGTATGTGTGAGGGATGGGGGTTGCTGCATACATTGCCTTGGGCTTTGCTGTTATCCATAAGTATGAGGGAGGCATGCTAGCTAGAATCCCTCGGTTAAGTCAGTCCCTAAGGCTGTTCTCCGAAGCCTTCCCTGCGCTTGCAAATCCGTGTGTGTGAGCATGAGATTCAGGATGAGAGGCTGCTTTTTTGCTCTTCTAAATTAACCCCATATGGGAGGCCTTCAGAGTTAATGAAGAGATTAGTATTAGATAGATGTAGACACACACGCACACACTCACACACACACACATACATGCTCGTGTGCGATTTCTTCTGTTTGAAACCTCTAAAGCAACCACAGAGCAGGAGCAGAGAAAACATTGCCCGTAGATGCATTTTTCACTGTTGGTTTGACAAAAAAACGGAGCATTAAAAAGAATCAGTAAAACCTAGAGTTTTTTAATTATCAAACATCAAACATTTCTCCAGGGAAGGACCTAGCACAGCCGTGGAAACACAAAATACTCTTTCCTTGATTTCATGTTTGAGCTTAAACCCAGAAGGCATCAGATAATTTGAGCTCCAGTGAAGTGCTCATTTTAAGTGGGATAAAACATGTTCAGACCCTATGTTGAATTTGTAATCCGTTTCCACTGACTAACAGCAGAATTCACGCAGTTTTGCATTTTGCAGTTTTGCCACTTATTTGCAACCATTCTCAATCATTGTTGTTATTTATTCGGCATATAAAAATACTATATTATATGCAGCTTTGTATCCCTGCGTAGTGTTCAAAGCAACTTCCTGTTGCTAGGAAACATGGCAACCTATGCATGCGTTTAATTGGCTGTTGATGGAGGCAGCTATATGTTGTCTTAAATCAGATCAAAACAAAGTTAGCTTCATAGATTTCACAGTGATTCTCTGATATGTAAAGTTCTTACCAGCTTGGAACATACAATATGTTTACAGAGTTAAGGTCCCCAAGGTCTAAGCATGGAGCATGATGCCATTTTGTTCTTGGATCTCCATATTGCACCCAGTGTCATCATATAGGGTGTGGCTACTGAAATATTCATGTGACAGCTCCAAACAGTGGGATTAGAAGACTCGGAGAGCTTCATGATGGAACTGGGAGTTGATATTAATCCTCAATGACATCAAGGTCTTGAGTGTGTATTTAGAAACAGGAACGCTGTGTGACAGCCAATAAAACAAGGGATCAGGTTTAGATTTGTGCTCAATGAAGCGATACCAATCAGTTAAAAAAGGCCTTGATCGGTGCCTATACCGATCTTTGAGATCAGAGCGGGACATCCCTGAAATTATACAATAACTTTGTTGTCAGTGATGACAGTATCATTAGATCGGTTTTGAAGAGGAAATGTTCTGGAATTTTAATTCATCAATTTAGTAATATTAAACATTATAAAATAAGCTTGAATATATATACAAATTTAAGTCACATTGATAAAAGTCTTTCTCTCAGTTTTGAAGAGAAAATGTTATAGAATTTTAAGTCATTTATTTAATCATAAGAAACATAATAAAACTTGAGCTAATAACAGATTAGGTCATACTATAAAAGGCTTTTCATTTCTAGAATTTTAGTTGATTTAATTAATTGATTTAGTAGTAAAGAAAAATAAGAAAATAAACTTAGCTTGATTTGAAAATTAAGCAACGTATACAAAAACCCTTAATTGTGCTTTGATTTTTTCATTTTATTTATTTTTTTTACACGCTAATACCAATGTATCTGTAATAACCCATCATTGGTCTATTACTCTTTGTGTACAAAAATCTAAATGTGCAACAAACTGTATGTTTTTTTAATAAAGGGATCTGTGAGCAGGACGATGTCTTGACTGTGCAACAGAGTCCACCTAGCTGTTTCTTCCTGTTTCCAGTCTTTATGCTATGCTATGCTAAGCTGTCTTGTCGTTGGCTGATATAACAGTGGTACTGATCTTATCTAACTCTTGGCAAGAAGGCAAATAAGCAAAGCTCCCAGTCTAACAGCAGACGATTCACCTCAAAATAATAACGCAGTTTAACTTCACAGTTTTTTCTTTATTCTTTATCCACTACCAACACAGCAAGTACTTGGAAACACAATCTCTTTTACAAGTCATCTCCAGCAGCCCGACTGTATTTTTGGCAAATTTCGTGATTGGCTGTTTTCTCCTGTGTGACCTTTAGGTGATAGGCTTCTTCAGTCAGCGTCTGGAGCAGGCTGGAAGTGACCTGTCAGTTGAGAGGGTTCAGGAGGTCATCATGAAAGGAGCCCAGGCTCTGCCCAAAGACAGACTGAAGGTAATTCACGCACACAGACACACAGCAGGACGACAGATGGAACGAGAGAGCGCGGAGACGAGGAGTCGTGAAACATGAGGCTGTCTGAAGTAAAAAGAAGTGGTACATCAAGATGCATGTGGAGAGAGTACAATGTGTTGTCAAGGACCGCGAGGTATTGAGGATTGGTGCTGGGAAAGTGGAGGAAAGAGAATTAGTTTGTCTGGACAGGTGAAAAGAAGCGAGAGGTATGGGGTGGGGAAATGGACTGGGGCAAGGGAAAGATGGAAAGAGCCATTGGGACTTTAGACAAAAGGCCAAAGCCCAATTCTCATTAGCATTAATGCCCATCTTCATTCCTTCTCCGCTGGCCTGCTACATGTGAACATGTAATGACATTTCAAGGAGATGGGATGGTAGGAAGGGGGGGTTAGGGGGCACTTTGTCATGGGCACATAAGATGGGGTGGAAGGGGTGGGGGGACATAAATCTGCCACCGCACCTCGTTACCCAACACTCCTGGCGGGTTCACTAACCCCTCCCCTCCCAATGCTCCTCCATTAATCAGTGAGGAAATATGTAACCGGCGGTCTTCACACTCCACACTGCTCCTCACCAGCACAGAAGCTCCTAATTGCATGTTTCATCATGTGTTTCATGTTCTATACTTGGCGGCTGGCTGCAAGGCATTTGTCTCGCTACCCGATGTGGAAGAGGGATGGTGCGTGGCCGTGAGTCCGTGTGCTCGCTCCGTCTCCCTCTCAGTCAGCACCTCGGAGCGCTAATGTAGCGATCGACCATAGAGCCGTAGAATTACACATGGAGCCATGTGGATAACCCTGCCGTGCCCTTCAGCCAATGTGCTGTACCTGTAGCACACACGCATGCAGTCCGCTGGAATGGACGTGTGTGTGTGTGTGTGTGATCTTCTCCGTCTGTGTGTGTTTAGCAGATGACCATTTGGATCTGTGTGTGTCTCCGTCGCTGAGTTTGGATACGTGTGTGTGTGTGTGTGTGTACATGAATGTGCAGCCAGGCTTTGTTTCTGTGCAAAAAAAAAAAAAGTGTTGTGGAGTCTCACATTGACTCTCCAGCATCTGAGTGCTTTCCAGTTCCACAGGGTGACGTGAAGCGAAAAGAAAACCCAGGCAATGTCTCCCGCGGGAGAAGTCCCCGCCGTTTGATGGTACCATCGCTCAAACAAACAGCTGTCTCTCCACCTCTCGCTTCCCTTCATCTTATGAGCTCATTCGGCTATTCAGCCCCCAATGTGAAAATCCATAGGTTAGATTAATGTTGTGTGGAATCATCGATAAGTTGGTAATTACTCAGAAAAAGGAGTATTGGTGTCTCAATCAGTTGTGCGTGCACACAGAGAGGACTGACAGGAAAGAGATGTAAGGATGTTTGTTTCTCTCAACAACACAAACACAAGCCGCGCCTGAGCCTGTTATTCAGCTCGGTTTGTCATTTGTTGGTGAAGTTATTCGATCCTGTTGTGAGTGTTTTCACATACATTTTACCTGTAAATGAAAGTGGACAATTCATTTTTTATTGTTGAAATTGAAGTTGTAGTCAAGTCCACAACTGAAACCTGAACTTTTTCCAGAGTAGAGAAGTCTGGAGACACCAGCGTTGTGCTGTAGCATGTGGACAATGCTGTTTATTTGCTAAAGAAATGTAACTATGATCAACTATGATCAAATAAACACATTAGGTCCAAACAATATTATATGGGCAACACAATTCTCTCAAGATATTGTTAAAAATAACCCAACAAAGTCATCACAGTGCAACAGTGTCACCTCTTCTTTTCTTCTTTTGTGATTATTAATTTTCAGCGTCACTGTTGCTAATCGTAGAAAGCAGTTGTGGTTATTGATCTGTACTTGCAGACAACTGAACAAGCTTAAAATGCAGAACTAACAGCCTCGTTGCTGTGATGGAGAATTTCCTGTTAGCCTTTGTTAACAGGTCGTCATATCGTGTCAGCAACACAACTGCATGCCAAAGTTTGCGCATTTTAGTTACCAAAAAATTTGATTAAATTATATGTTAATTCTAAGAAAATGCTACTCCTGCAGCAAATGTGTTTTCAAATATTAATACACGTTTGTGTTTTATTTCTTGAACTTATACAAATAGTTGCTGTACTTTCTATAATTCCAATTCAAATAAATAAGACATTTAGCTATTTTTCTATTAATTTTGCATACAACTATGAACAACGGTGTCTTTGAAAAGCCCAACACCAGGGTAGACACCAGCCATTCTGACATTTAAACTGTATTTTTACATTCATCAGCCTTGGTGTGGACATGCTGGGATTTGATCCCTTTAAATCAGTTTGTTGGGAGGAGCTGGCAGTTATATTCAAGTCAAGCAAACCATTTTGTTTAGGCTTTACACACATCAGATCCGTGTTGTTTTAAGTGACAAGAACATTGTAGACACAAGACTGCAAGAAGCCTGTTTGCTTAAAGAACTTAAAAAGCATTTACACAAAGACGCAGACATGCAAATTAGGTTCCCAACTGAAAGAAAGGGTTAAAAGAAGGTGGTAAATACCCCGGGGACGACCCTCACCGCCTCGTCACTCAACTGTCTCTCTCTCATTCTTTGTGTGTGTGTGTGTTGTTTCAGGGTGTGTGAGGCTGAGTGGCGCTCACGGGCAGCGCCTGTGGAATGTGTTGTTTAGCCTGTCTAGCTGAAATCTGCCTTATTGAGCAGCGATAGCCTACAGACTCACTGGCTCCTCAGGAAGGGACGGAGGGGGTTGGGGGGGATTACCAGCTGTTACTCGGTACCTGGGTCTTTATAGGCCTGGTGGCTGGTCAGTTCTACTTTCCCACACTCTGACCACTCAGTATATATATACATTAGTAACTGTAACTGTGCTTAAACGGTGCCAGTTGGTCTGTAACACAAGTTACCGGCACCATGTAGTTCTCTGAACCCTGCATTTTGCTCCTGTTTAGAATGTGAGCTGCTATGTTTCATAAACTAAACGAAACAGGGGAAATTATCCCATCAAGACAGGCAATACGGCTGTGTGTATTATTATTATTGATTAATTAATTTATTGATTATTCTATCAGTTGACAGAGCCCAAGATGACTTTATCACACTGCTTAGAATTAGGAGTTAAGAGTCAACAGTCATGCTAGCACCTAACTGAGGCTGTATTTAACATCAGCATACTGACTTCGTTATATAATAATAATAATAATAATAATAATAATAAACTTTATTTGTATAGCACTTTCTAAAAACATAATTCGCAAAGTGCTTTTACATAATAAAGAAAAAAAACAACATGTATAAAAAATACAAGCAAACACTCAAAATATAAAAATACACACAATAAAAATGGAAAAGAACAGACTGGGTCACTATTGAAAGGTGAAACTGATTAAAAAGAGGACATCACAGAGGGGAATGACGATATAAAAGTATGATAAAAGTAGATTAAGAAAGAGAAAAGAGAGAAGGACAGCAGGTAGAACCAATAAAAAAAGGGAAAAAACGGGCGAAAATCTAAAAGAGAACATCACTCGAAAGCGAGTCTATAAAAGCGGATTTTAAAAAGTGATTTAAAAGAAGATACTGAATCTGCAAGCCTTATGTCCTCAGGTAGGTCGTTCCAAAGCCGAGGGGCCCTCACAGAAAAGACCTGGTCACCTTTGGATTTGAGCCTCGACTTTGGAACGATTAGGAGGGACCCACCTGAGGATCTAAGGCTGCATGTGGGGATATACGGGGTTAACATATCTAAAATATGGCCAGGAGCAAGGCCCTGGCTAGCTTTAAAAGTGATCAGTAAAATCGGACAGGGACTCAGTGGAGAGAAGCCAGTAAAGGGGAGATGTGATGTATTCATTCTGAACAAGTTGGAGGCGAGAGATGGATTTTTGTGAGATGCCTGATAAGAGGGAGTTGCAGTAATCGAGATAGGAAAAGATCAGGGCATGGATGATTCTTTCAGTTGTGTTTAAATGTTATAATATTTGGAATTTTCATCTTCATAGTTTTGCATATTAACATCCTAACATTTGCTGAATAGATCTTAACACAGATTACCCTCAGACTAATAGGTATGTCATTATTTTTGCAGATATTTGGTCGTAAACCAAACTTCTAGATACAAACATTAAGGCATCTCCAAAGTTATCATAGTTCAGGCTGTGTTTGCCAAATATTCCAACAATCCATCCAATATATTTCTCTCAAAATCACCATTGTCAACCTCGTAGTAGCATTAGAGAAAAAGTCAGGGGATCCCCAAAGTGATTAGGATTCATTATCTGGGCGCCTTGAATATGTATGCTGGCTTCAGACCAAAAGATCCTCAAGTTACGTTCACCGGGAGCAGAGAAAAACAACATGTCCTTGCGTCTGAGAAGCTAGAAACCTGCTCTTGTTTGGCATTTTTGCTTTGTATAAGACGGATCATTTAAATTGTTAACAATTACGTTTGTGTTGTTTCAACACAAACAAAGAGAAAACACTTTGTCCACACTGTTGAATTGACAGTGTAAACATTGCAGTGACCACTTCAGTTAAACTTCAAGTGTGGGTAGGAAATTAGGACAGCGAACATAAACAAAACTTTGTGAAAATATTTGTGTGGATTTTCTCCATCACCGCTGTGTGAAACATGGGCTCACATCGCCAGTGGCTGTTGTCTACCATGATGGAGTATTTTCAGTGACCGAATTTAGACCAAATGTGTTATCAAAGATTAGTATGTTGATGGTAGTGCTTTGAAATATAACATTTCAGTGCTTTTGTGTGTACATGCTTTCAAGTGTGTTTGTGTGTATCAAGTTCATATTTTCTCCCTCGCCGCATTCTTCTCTGTCTGGCCGAGCGCTGACAGCACAGCAGCGTGCAGCGGAGGAAAGGGAACACAGAGTCCTGAGTGAAGATATGAGGCCAGCCAGTCAGTCTGTGTTCAGGGGCGAGGGCCTGACCTGCCAGGACCCATAACTAACTGATATGAGCCCGGGCCAAGTGGGCCCAGACAGCAGCCAGACTGAGAACAAAACAGAGGAGGGGAGGGAGAAGGAGCAGAGAGCCAGAGGAGATATGTACGGCGAGGAAACCACAGTATAGACAGAATAAGGGACGAATGGAATATTAGAGTTGGGATGTGACGGCCTGTCCTGTTTTTTTTTTTTTTTTCCTCACAAGGCGCTGAAGCCTGAAGGGGACATTTTTGCTGTGAGGCATATCCGAGACTCGCTATAGCACCAAATCCCCTGGTGGCTCTGTACAACATAGATGTAAGAGGAAAAATGGTGGCCATTGTGATTCAAGGATAATTTTTCTATTTTCTGATTTTGTGCTCAGTGTTTAGTGAAAGTGGTCGGAGGCACACGGGGGACTTTGTGTTCCTGCCACGTGGGTTCATAATTTTTTCTCCAGTAGGCACTTGTCTGGAGAAACGCTCATTTGGATAAAAGATGTTTGTTTTAGCACCATAAGCTGCATCATCTTTACCTACTTTTCAGTCCCTTGACAGCTTATGAGATTATGTACTGCATGCTTGACTGAGACTCCGCAGTAACGGCTTCATTAAAGATGCAATTCAACATATACAGGCCATTCACTTTCCTGCTAAGAGTTACATGAGAATATTGAAACATAATGTGTAGCTGGATTCAGGAGACGTATGATGAATGACAGATTTCATTTATATTGTTGGCTTTGTGCTGAACTGTTTCTTGGCTCGGAGCAGCAAATTCCCAGACTCTGGATGCTAATGTGTGAGGCAACAAGTATAGACCAAAGGAGGTCACTGCTCCAGCTAAGTCCAGCAAAGAGAAAGTCCTTCACAGAGATCCTCATAAAACCACAACTTGTCATTTGTAAATATTAAACAAATAAGTGTCTATTAGTGGCGTGCTGGTAGGCGGATTTTTCCACCTTTGAACACCATTTGAGGTGTTTCCATGTCTTCCTAGCTTTCATAAGCTGAACTAGCTGGCTTATGGCTGTAGCTTTATACCATATTTCCTCAAATAGTGGCCACAGCCTTTGTGCACCACAAATAATGAAGATGACAGACTTATATTTGATGCATGCATTAGAAGCAGGCCTTTAATTCTAATTTGAACGTTCCATTGGTCCTTGAAGGAATCATGTGTGACATCCATCCATCCATTATCTATACACTGCTTAATCCTCACTATGGTCGCGGGGGGCTGGAGTCTATCCCAGCTGACTCAGGGTGAAGGCAGGGGACACCCTGGACAGGTCACCAGTCTATCACAGGGCTACAGTTAGAGACAGACAACCAAGCACACTCACATTCACACCTACGGACAATTTAGAATCACCAATTAACCTCAACGTGTTTTAGGACTGTGGAAGGAAGCCGGAGTGGGGTTCTGTAAAAACATAAAAAATAAAAAAGACCAAATCTAAGCTTGTAATTGTGATATTTCAACAAAAGCAATTCATTTTACATATTCATTCCAAATTTTGAAAAAAACAAAAGTTTTGCACCAGATCCTGTAAAAAAAATAAATAAATAAATAAAACAAAAGATCTCTGCCATGTGATGGAAATTCAGCCTTTTCGCCTAAACTCCAGTCTGTGTTTACCAGAGCACATAAAAGACAAGTATGGAAACAATGTAGAGGGACTGAAAAAGGGAAAAAAAGCAGACCTTACTAATAAAATAAACGCTGCATGGCTCCAAATCTGTATATAAAGGAGCAAGTTGTCAACAAATTGGTGTAAGGTACTTAAAGTAAGTTTCAATAGCTGACGTGCAGAGTGGTGTGAACAATGTTTTTATCTTCTTTTTTGTTTTTAATTATTGAGATTGGATAAATTTAAAATGGTAAAATATCTTTTTATCACATGTTCCTATTCTTTTTCCAGAGTCGGTAACACCTGTGGACACAGTTGCCTTTAGGAGTTCTCACCTTTTCCAATTTTTGTACAATAGTTTTGCTGATTTCAGGCATTATAACTTTGTCACCCTGGACAAAAGGTATTTCTGATCTCGCTCTCCCTCCAACCATGGTTACGCTGTTTCCATAGAGATTGAGGACTTTATAATGATATTTAAAAAAAAAAAAAAAAAAAAAAGAGCCCACAGTGGCTAAAAACAACAGAACAAACAAAAGGGTTGGAAACAGGGTGATGTATTGTTGAATTCATTAGATGCATGTAATATAAATGAAGCTATAATGATTAACTGGTATGCATACTGTATGACATTCACCAGGAGTTCACCCACCCTTGTGTTCTCTCCATCCTGTATTCGAGGGCTGGCCTTTTATTTGTTTGCGCCGACCGTGCCCGCGGCCATTATCACAGACCCGGCTTTTAATTGACTGCCGGTTTTTATTCAAGGAAATATGGTATTTACTGTACAGACATGAGAGTGGTATCGATGTTCTCATCTAACTCTCAGAAAGAAAGTCAATAAGCGTATTTCCCAAAATGCCAACCTATTCCTGTAATTACAGAGGATTCTTTTTGCATGAGTGGACCAGTTTGTAGGAGCATTTTCTTCTTCTCTTGGCAGCTTTTCTTAAGCTTTAAAGCAATTTCTCTATTTTCAGATTGTAGTTGTGTAAAATGTTGTGGTTAGTTGGTTAGTTAGTTGTTGTAGATGTTGGGGTTGAAAATAATAATCCTCCATGCTTCTGTATGGAGGCCTGGGAGAAATTAAATTGTTTAAGAGAAAATTATAATTTTGGAGTTTAGTAGTGATGTTTGGCTAGTTATACGTGTATCTACAAAGATGAAAAGCACTTAAATGTAAGTAGTAGCGGCTGAGAAAAGCCTGTTTGCATGCTGATTGATTGGCGGATTGATTGATTTAAAGGAGCTTATAACCTTAAGCATTGTTTTCATGTCCCACCTCTATGCAAATGTGTTGTGTTCAGGTTTCTATAGCCTCATTGTCCTTTGTCTGTCCATAGATGTGTTGCTATAATTATAGCCCAAAACATTACATGACAGCTACTGCTTACGCTGCATGTTCCTCATATAAATGATGATTAGTTTTTGGAGCACTGCTAACAAATACTCGCACATTAATGAGGGAAAATTTATCAGCGCTTTCAGATAGAAAGATGTTAACTCCACACATGTGCTGTTGGACGCATGTTGACATAGCAGTATTTACTGATTAATGTTTTAATTATCTTAATTACCTAATTAGCATAACTGGTTATGTTTCATATATCACTATGATCATAGCAGGACGTTAATCTGCTCAGCCGCCTCCTGTTTTGGTTTGTGAACCAACAATGCAGCCAAACAGAAACTATTTTAAACTAGAATTAGAAACTGTGCTTTTACTTCGTCCCGTGTTAACAAGCAGAAGCGAGCTCGGGTTGAGTCGCTGTCGCCACCAGTGTCGTATGAACATTTGATGAGTTAGTAGGCTAAGAGATAGTCACCTACACACAAATACCAGTCAGATAATACAGGTCCTGCTTTGTGTCTAGCCATCACAATGGCAGTGGTGTGTGTGGTCTAGCCTCAGTAGCCTGGCATATGGCCTGTGACCCCGTAGCCCTTCTGTCCGTGTCATTATGATACCGATAGTGTGGCTGTGAATAGAGCCAGTCAGGACTCAATAGCCCGGACTGGGACCATCACATAAAGGCCTGCAGCGTCTGTCTTTCACCGCAGACTGATTACTGGCTGCGTGTGTGCACATACATGCATGTGCAGACAGGAGGATATAATGAGGTAGCGTTGTATTATTGATGCTCTTCTCCTGCTGCCTACCTGCTGTTAGGTGGGCTGCCAGACGCTTGCTTCGGTCTGGAAGGTGGGCTCGTTTTTGGAAGAAGACCATCCAGCGTTTCTTACGAGAGCAACTCGGTGTCTTGTAAACAATGAGGTTATGTCAATTAGAGCTACAGCATTTTTTTTTCAGTGAATTGATGAGTTGATCACCAGAATATGAATCAAATATCTGTTTGCTTTTCATTCATTGTGAATTAAAGTGGTTGGGGTTTTGGAGTATTGGTCGAACACAACAACATATTTAAAGAAGTAGCTTTTGCCTGTTAGAATGAGAATTTTTCACTATATTCTGACATTTTAACCCATCACATCCAAGATCCCCCCCCTAACATGGACTTCTATTACACCTCACTGCACCACATGCTGCGTTTGAGGCTCCACATCCGTCTCAATATGTTACATTTATTTTCTTGACTATTATACGCACATATTCTTATACTTCAAACTGTAAACATTTGCGCATTTCATTGTTTATATTTTCTCTGCACAAACTGTACATCCTCAATAATTTTAAAAACCGACATAATTTGTATATTCTTCACATATTGTACATATTGAGTTTTTGCATTATCAATTATTTTATTTATCTCAACTAGCCATACTTACTTTTAGTTTCTTGTCTTCTTTGCTGTAGTTATTGCTGTAGTAAGACAAATTCCTTGTATGTGTAAACTTTGGAATAAAGACAAGCTCATTGATTAACCAAGATTAATAAATAGTTGCCGCCTCAGTTTCGACGCTCTTCTTGCACTCGACATTTATCGAACTGACAAATCAGGTGACACATTTTGGGCTTTTGTTTGCTAAATTTGCGTAAATGTGCTAAAATAGTGTCAGCAATAGTTTATTCACCTGTATCGACTTCCTTTTGGAACTGTGATACTTTGAAATCCGTTTTACTTCCAAGATTATGTATCTCAAATCCCTCTTCATTTTTACTTTTCATTTCAAATAGATAAACATTCATTGCTTAACATCTGCTGTCCTGACAAGATGTTAGAAAAGGCACATTAAAAATAGAATAAACAACATATGTTATGAAACTTGATTAGAATTGCAACTTAATCATGCCTTTGAAAATTTCATCTTACATTTTCTTACAATTTTAATCTTTTATGCCAGTGATTCAGTTAGCAGCATTTTACGTCAATGCAAGCTGTAGAGCTGCTCCAGATGTGACTCATGAACCACATTCTATAGGAAAAATCAACAGGAATTTTCCTTCTGGAACAAGGCGCACTCGAAATAGCTTGTCTTCCCACTTCACAACTCTATTGTATTACAAACTGCTGTGAAGTGTTTAGTCATCTGATAAGCTGTCAAACTCATACATGTTTCAAGCCGGCCTTCCTCGGATTTCACCGTCTTAGCAGTACCTTATGTCATTTGTGGCTAACCACAAGTAAAAGCATTACATTGATACGGCCGTAACTTAAATTTCCAAAACAGCAACCCCGCCGTATTTCACGGCAGCCGTCCGCATCGCTGCAACACGCAAAGTACCAATCATCGTATAGTTCGACCATGCAGCCCAGGTGTAAATGATACACTTAATGGTGGCTGAATTCCATTTAGCAGCTTCAGTTTCGGTGTCCTGGTTGTGTGCATGTCGGCTCGCTGTCACACACATGAATAAAACACAGCCATTGTTGATGTTTAGTAACACCTGATGTGACAAGTCAAAGTATCTGCTTTGACAGGTTTCGACATACTGGGTAACATTAAGCAGTTTTCCCCTGGACTAAGTTGTGGGAGAAGGAAACTTCTGCTCCTCCAACATTGCCACCAACTAGGGATCGACTGATATGTTGGGTTTTTGGGGGGTTTATTGGGCTGGTGCGGCTTGTTGGTGATCAAGAAGGGCAGATAAGCAATATTTGGAACAGACAAGCATTAAATAGAATGTTTTAACAGCATGTGATAGCAGGGAATCATACCTAGGATTCTTCATTAGTAAGGGTGACTACAACTCCTTTGTTTATATGGGATCGACTGAGATTTGTCTCCTGCTGTAACATCTGCTGCTGTTCTCTATTTTCTCTCACTTGTACGGCCCACTAAGCTACATATCTTAAAACATTATTAGTTAGTTGTTTTAGTAGTAATAATGATAGTTGTTTTCCAGACAGTGCCTTAGGGGAATCTGTGGCTGCCCTCTAACTTAGCCGCTAGCGGTTAGCGTAGCCTTAGCCACGGTGAGAATAATTTGTGGCAACAGCTTGTGTTTCTTGTTCAAGTTTTTGCGATCTCTGCTTGGGAGACATTTCTGAGACCACAGAGCGACGACAGAGAGAGAGAGGAGACTGTGTCAGACCTAAAGTAGCACAGTTTATTTATCAATGGTACAGATAGAAATTATTTTTATAAATAAAAATAAATAATAAAAAAATAATATGAAAAATAATAAATAATATAATAATAATAAAAAATAATATAAGTAAATAAATAATAAAAATATTCTTGAATTTCCCTTCTGGGATAAATAAAGTATTTTTCATTTCATTTCATTTCATAATCGGGGGGAAATGCCCAATATTAGCCGCGATCCTTACCATCAACCATGTAAAGGTTTCCATGTAGGCTAACACAGCAAACCTCCTTTGTCCCATTTCTTGTGGCTCATAAAACTGGATTTACATCCAATTACTATGTTCTTCTTACATTATTTTGTTTTAAACCTTCAATCTGCCATCATTTTTATTTTTTATCCCTTGTGCATCGTAACAGTTTTCTCTCTCTCTCTCTTTGTTTTTTTTTTTTGTGTTACTAGAAGTTTCCGGAGCTCAAGTTTAAGTATGTGGAGGAGGACCAGCCGGAGGATTTCTTCATCCCCTACGTCTGGTCCCTGGTCTTCAACTCTGGCGTCGGCCTGCACTGGAGCCCTCATGGCATCGAGCTGTTCAGCATGGACTCTGGTTGAACGACTAGTCTCTGCAGATTTTTTGTGTCTTCATCTCCCTTCAGTAAACAAAAAAAAACGGACTGATGGTGTGTGTGCGTGTGTGCGTGTGTGTTTTGGGTGTGTGCATTACCCTTTATAGTATGTGCACGCTGCTTTGAAAGTGCCTCGACCTTGTACAGGATGGTGTTTCTTTTTATGCAGCACAACCTCTCTTCCCTCTCATATCATAATAATTCCTCTGCTTCGACACTGTGAAGCTTCATCTGGACTGTTCACACAGTAGCTCCCACTCATGTGCAGTCAGTCCTCCAGCGAGTACTTGTTTAACATTTGAGCAGCTTCACCTGGTTCCACAGCACATGCTGAACTTCTGTTGTTGTGAGGAGCTCAGGACACTGGCGATGGATAATCCTGCATTTTTCTCTTGCTTACAAAGGAAAGGTCAATTAAAACATATGCACTCAAGTGTTACACTGCTCTGGTGAACATTCACGTAGCACTGCACTGAACGCTTAACAATAGTTCCAGCTTGATATTTAAGACAGGCCACTTGCCTTGAGAGACACAACGTAGATTTAATTAAAAATCCTTCATTATACTGAGTTTTCAGGGAGATTATCTCGTAAATTAGGTTTTTATTTCCACCACGCATTGTTCTCTAAACACAACAGGTTTGTATAAATGGTTTGTGAAATTAAAGAGTCAGAGAAAGGGAATTTATCACCGACAGAAGGTCCCCTGTTTAGTTGTGATATGCAGGAGTTGCAGACAGTGTTGCTGGTTGTTTAATGCACCACATTCAAGTACGGTTTAATTAAAGCTTAATTTCAGTCCCTGGATAATATTAGCCGTCTGCATCACTCTGATTCATGCGATTTCATTGTTGCTTCCAGCTCATTTATTTGACTTTACCCTGTCTTTGTCATGAGCATTTCTTTCCTGATGATAACCCAAGGCAAATACTTAAACTAGGACAGTCATTAAACCTCCTGTCCTATTGTGCATAATTACAGTTGTCTCTTTAATTTGTTACTTTATTTGCATGTTTAACTAGAGACTTAAGTTATTTATTTTCATGTATATTGTTTTTTTT
>NW_007578888.1:26900-48369 GCF_000690725.1 Stegastes partitus | reverse complement strand
AACATACAAAAAAAACACTATTTGTGGTTTTACAGGAGGTTGTATGTTGGACCATTTCTTGGACGTCACCTTATCAGACAAACACTTCAAGACATAACCGAGAATCAGTCCAACACTCATCGTAAGACTGCACAGGTGCTTCTTACACTCTAATTTTTGAACAAATTAAACAAACAAAATGTCAAAACTTTAATCTGTGAGCTTTTATGGTGCTGCTAGGTGCCTATGCTATGCTATGGCATGCTAAGCTAAGTAGCTGCTGGTTGTATCCTCGTGCTAACATCAACTGATCTGCCTTTTGTAACCAAATAGAGTACATAAATGTATTGTCTACAACTGTTCTGTTAAAGTGAGGTAATCTGTTCTTGGTACAAGATGCATAAATTCTAAGAAGTTCAATCAGATTGATGCTCCGCTCACAGATTATTTGATTTGAAAAGGGTTTTAGAGTCTGTAGAATATTCTAAAAATAAAAGGAGGATTAGGGGGGAAATCATCTCTCTTACCTTATTAATCATCTCAAGACCGCTCAGATTTATCCTGGTACCCCGCAGTTGGTTTCCTTTTGTTCTTTTTATTTATTTAGGTTTGACATCAATGGACCAAGACGACAGCTATGATTTAGTTTTGTTTTTTTCTTTTTGGACTTCACCGCTGCTTCCTCAGCTCATTCCAACCACACTGTTTTCTTGCGGAACACAAACGAAAAATCAGCCCGAAAACCCAAACTGTCACACGCTGTTTATACATCACACAGCGTTAATACAGTTTAGCGCTGAATCTGTCTCTCATGTCTTATTGTTGCCTGCTTTTGTCATAACTGCAGAGGCAGCAGAAACAGAGGCGGAAAACCACTTCGGGGGGAAAAGTTTACGGCACAATGGCACCCACTGTGTTGCTGGAGCTCCCACTTCCCCGGAGAATTTCATGCCTTTCGTCTCTATTGTATTAATTTTCATGCCTGAAATTCTCTTATTCTCAAGGACAACATAATGGATGCAATTTGATGTAAAGAATGGCTCATTTTCAGCATGGGGTCGTTGGTAGGTTACAGTCAGATTGCACGCTCGAGGAGAGTGAAGCGCCGACTCTCACCTGCTTCCAGCTCTATTATCGTGGTGCCAGATGGTTGAGCGGAGGTTTTCACAAAGTGACATGGCTCTCCTTGTTCCTTTATGGTGCCGGGGTCACCTTACCATCGGCTCCCATTTCAGGTGACAGCAAGAAGATGGATGGAGCAGGGGATTCTGGGATGGGTAGTTTTTTTTTTTTCTTCTTCTGGATGTTGGTACGTTTTCCTCAAGGTCTAGGTGAGATTGCGTCGACTAGCCGAGCAGCGTAGCTCCAGAGGCAGAGGTCACACCCAAATCAGTGTCTACTGAGTGATGTAGGAAGTAGGGCACTGGAGACCAGTTTGCTGAAATACTGGTTTGCCCCTTGTGACACTGAACTCATTAATATGACAGATTACCACGGTAACGTCAGGAGGTCGTTAGGCTCGGCGGTTTTAGGATGAGGTCACAGCGAGAGACGAGCTCGCTCGCAGCACGAGAACGGCACCGAGAGTCGGATGTTAAAAAAAGAAAATAAACAGACACCAAACCACCAACTGGGTTTCGTTCCTTACAAATCTCGACTGGAATGAAAACAGTGTCTCAGTGGGCTGGACCATCAATGGAAGAAGAAATTTCACAAAGAGATACAAAGACCAGACAGATAGACAGACTATCACGATCTTGATGTCTGCGCAATACCAGGTAACCTATCTTTAGTGAGAATCAGAGAGAGTGAACAACCTGGTCAGCTCACCTCAGGAAACACCCGTAGAGCTGCGTTTCTTGTGTTTATACTTGACACTGAAACTATTTCCTTAAATCGCTGGTCACTGCTCTATTTACATGGCGTCGTGGAATTTTCTGTTGCAAAATAGAGGCGGACTCTTTGGTCCAGATGGAAATATCTCAAAAACCATTACGTGGTTTGCTGTGACGTTTTGTACAGACGTTCATGGTGGACAGAGGATGAATCCGAATGACTTGGGTGGGAGTTTATGACCCGTGGATCCAGCAGAGTCACCTTGTTCTTGTGGATGAAGAAAGCGTGCAATTGACCAAATAGCAACAACTACGTGTTCATGGTGACTGCAAGGTAATACAGTCAAGGTTTAAGTGGGCAGGTGACCAAATCTAAGATGTTGAAAATGGTAAATGGTTTTATTTTAGCATGCTGACATTGGCATCTAGCTCAGTGTTTTAAGATCCCAGAATACAACTCAATGAAAATATAGTGCAGCAACCACTGTGGTATTTCCAGCATCTGAACAGGAAACGTGCTAAAATTCTTTTTTCTTTTTTTATTTTGCGAAACTGAAACTGATCATTTTTCGTGCAAAGCTGACACTTCAATCAAAAGACGTGTTGCCATTACAGCAACTTTTCTCATGTTTGTACTTTACACTGAAACTATTTCCTCAGAACACCAGTCGCTGACGTATTTAAACGGAGCCATGTAACACTTTCCAAAATAGAAACTGTCCAGTAGGAGAAAAAAAAAGAAACTGAGCAAAGAATGTCAGTGTTAACCCGACAATGTCTCTCAGCTAGATGGTTGGCCCACCACTTTGGTCCAGACGAACATATCTCTACAACCATTGAATGGTTTGCTGTGGAATTTTAGACCAACATTCATGATGCCCAGAGGATGAATCGACATGTATTAGCATCAGCAGGTTCATGAGAAATTTTATGTCGCGTTGAGCCATTACAAACAATGGATCCCCCTTGTACATGCAGATGTGGACAGTGCAATATTGGCCTCAAACTATTCACTTTCCCATCATGCCTAATCTGCACTTTGTGATTTGTACTAATCAGAATCTTCTTTATTGGTCCCCCAGGGGAAAATTGCCTAATGTTAGCATGCTAATTTGCTAATCTATGATGAATACGGTAAATGCGCTACCTGTTCAATAAATTAGTTTCTTCTTCTGGACGTTCTAGCACGTTGGCATTACCATTTAGTTCCATGTTTGAAAACCCAAAATATAGTACAACAGTCGCTGTGGCATTCCCAAAAGAGGAACACGAAACATGCTAACATTTTTTTTATTTATTCATGTAGTTTGCAAAGCTTAAACAGTGTTTTTTTGTGTGTGCAAAGCTGGCATTTTAGTCAGATATCCTCTGGGAAGCATGAATGTGTTGTTTGGGGTGCATTCATATTTTGGATGGAATAATCCACTGACCGACATCAGTATCACTATTTGGCCAAAGCACTGCCCCCCATGTAGAACAATTATGCGGATCTTCAAAATTGTTTCACGCTAATGGTCTTTAAAGAGAACTGGGTCACTGAGGCCTCCAGCTACTTCAAAAATATGTCACCAAAATGAATCCCTGAACAAAACCAGACAAAAAAATCATGTAAAGGTACAATGCTCTCTGGCGGGTAAAGCCTTTGAAAGTCGTATCAAAGATCAGCTTGTAGACATGAATCCCACATCGAAAAGCTGTTTTAACAAAACGCCTTGAATAAGAACATATCTTACACACAAAACATGAAAAGAAACGTTCCAGTAGAGAATAAAATGCTTCTTACGTGGAAAATACGTTCGAGATATAAAGAAACCAACAGATTCAGATATAAGGTTTCGGTATCTTCACGTCTCTTCCTGCTTCACTGCACTTTATAATTGCTTGTGATGGTTGGCTACATATGAATTTTTAACAAGTGCATATATGGGGATGTGTAAGGGTGTAAGAAAAACACTGATGCACCACGATCCATCAGTCTGACTTTGATCCATCTGAAAAGTTGGGATCGATTAAAAGTAATTAATATTGTATTAGGGTGTTTCTTTTTATTGACTGACTAGTGTCTGCAGGCTGTGAGCTACACGGTGAGCTGCTGCTGACTGAAGGTAAAGTTTTGAATTTACGCTCCGCTGCCACTTTATTAGGTACACCAAACCCAAAGCAGGCTAGTTTATCTGTAGACATCCTCTAAAATTAGGATGACAGGTGGAATCAGTACCTCAATTTTCAATTCATTTTTATATATGTGGGTCCAATTCCAAGTCATCTTCACAAGAGAGAAGCCCAACAAATCCAGACGACTTCCTTTGAGGAAGCACTTTGGTGACAATGGGAAGAAAAACTTAACAGGAGGAGAACTCCAACAGAACCAGGCTCAGGGTGGGTGGCCATCTGTTTCAACCAGTTTGGGTGAAGGGGAGAGAATACAGGATAGTAGAGAAAAAAAAACAACAAAAACCAAACCATACAACCTTTGTGAAGACAGGATTCATTGTGTTAGTTTTAACTTGGCTCTGCTTGGTTAATGTCAAGGACCTTTTCTTTGTTGTTACTTTTTACATCAGTACAGCTGCAGTACATGCAGATAGTCTCACACTACTGACTCAAAATTCATCTTTTTTGGAAAGATGAAGCACTGTTGAAAGAGTAAGAAACAACTAAACTGCTGTAGGATTAAACTTACTCACCTCTAATGTATAAAGTTGCAGACATCTCTCTCAAAACAACCAACATGTCTGTTAGTGATTCACGCTTCTTGTTTTTGTGTATATATGATTAAACCACTGGAATCTTTATGTGTGACTAAAATATAAAAAGATCTGTTTTTTAAGTCATACAGTCATGTCAGCTCCATCACATTATCCATCTAAAATCACTACGATAAGCCATCGATCATACCGGAGCAGGTATGCAGCAGCAAACCTCCCACATGTGCTGACCGGAGAGCTTACCTGTGAATTCGACTGTTTATTTATCGGACAATAAATATGTAATGTCCTCTTTCAAAAACTGCCATCTTGTGAGTCCTTGGCACAGGCTGCACAAGTCTAGGAGCAGTGAACTTATTAACTCAAGGTTGATGTTTCTCTCTCAGTTTTTTTTTTTTTTTCCATTCGAAATGTTTTTAGATTTATCCTGTATTTTACACCGAAGTGGAGAATATTAGAGAGAAGCCAGAAAAAAATGCATAATTTACACGCCAGAAATTGTTTGTCTTACATTATTACATATCTCACAGTCCCTGAGATTTATCATATGACCCCCTCTGGGGACCACGACCCCGGTGTTGGAAACCACCGCCTTAGGACACAAATATTTACATAGGCATGTTTTATTTCTATATGACAGTGTGACACAAATTTGCCTAATGGAGCTTGTCATAATGGAGGACTTGGGGTTTCTATATGGTAACTTGAATATAGATGTAATCTTCTTTACAAGCATTTGTGGCCAGAACTGAAAAATACACCTTAGTTGGCACATGCAAAACTATTAAATGAATGTCTAGATTTTCTTTTTAGCACTAGCTTTGGAGATTTTTGATTCTCTTTTGCTATTGAAAACCCTTTTCTGTTTAAAATCATACCAACTACAGCTTGTACAGTCATATCGATATATAGTTTCATGCTGTGCTTTCCAATTGGCTGATATTGGTTGGACAGAGAAGTCATCCGAGCTGTTTTGATCATCAATATATTTTGTTTCTCATTTAGATTTACTGCTATTATTGTCACTCACGCTTTCACAGCGAAGGCCATATTCGACTCTTTCAGGACGTTTTATAGACCTGTAGGATGGATTAATGAAATAAGAAGATAATCTGCAGGTTAATCTGTATTGGAAATCATGGTTAGTTGCTGTTTTTCTGCAGGCACCCCCCTGCTGCTGCTGAGATGATTTCTGTGATCTGTATCTATTATATGTGTCTCCTCTGACAGGTAATATCATTAACCAATATTTCCTTGAGCTTCTCTGTTGACTTAATATTGTGATTATTTCAGTCTGTGAACGCATGAGATGAGCTTTCAGACCTTCATTGGCCTGTCAGATGACATTTTACCTGTTTTCACTATGTGGGGAAGCTATTCAGTATGACAAATGTCGACTAGATGTTTTCAAAATAAAAGTAAATTGAAGTCCTTTCAGAGAAAAGACAAAACATGGGATCTGTGTTCACCAAAAAGTCAGCTGGATAAAAAGAGGACAAGTCGATCTACAGCTAACATTTGGATTCTGGGATAAAATGTGGGTCACGCAGCGTGTTTGAGGACATCACACCGGAGCTTTGCCCCTCTTTCTTCTTCATTATGGTGGAAGCCCCGCTGGAGAGGCTGACAAATGGTACTTTTTTTTTTCTTTTTTTTTTCTCCTCCGCACAATAAGACGAGAACAGAAGCGCATGCAGCTTCTTGCTGCTAACCACAGGATTTTTAATTTTTTTTAATTATGCAGTGACATTTACCAATGTGGGCGGTTTTTTTGCTCTCTGCTGACAAGATATCTGATGTGCAAGTGGTGAAAAAAAAAAAAAGAAAAAAGTCTGCTCTATCTTTTTAATTAAAGCTGTCTTATTTTTTATCAGTCTTATCTTAGCAATGACCAGCTCCGTGCGCTCTGTCTTCACCCCGTTTTCAGCTCTGTGATTCACACAGAATAAGCTTCTTTAATTGCATATGCATGACCCCTTGTCTGGAAGCAGTCACCGTGTCAATAAATTATAGTAAAGGCCAAGACTGCTATCTAGAATATTAATCATCCTTCTTCCTGTGTAATGCTGTTTTACCCCTTTGCGTGCCCTCTCTAGAATTAGCTCTGCGGGCTAACCGATAGACCTTAAAGAGATTCTTAGAGCAATAGCTGAGCATTTTTTGGAAATACACTTATTCTCTTTTCTGGCTGAGAGAAGAGGTGTATTTAGATCCTTAACTCGAGTGGAAGTGCCACTACAGCAACGTAAGAAGGTTTCATTACAACCTAAAGGCCTGCATACAAAATCCTGCTTAAGTACACGAGTATTAGGAGCAAATTGTAGTTAAAATCTTGAAGTAAAAATAATACTCTATACGCACCAGTGTGTCGCCGGCATGTTCCTGTTGTCGCAGGTGGAGCCAGTTTGGACGACTTCACATCCAGGGGAAACATTTTCTAATGCAGAAATCTGTTTTCAGTTTTTGGACTTGTTGTGTAATCTTTGATTTTAGGTCAAAATGAAACCAGAAGTTTAGCGGGAGGAAAAATAACATTATTTGGTGGAGCTGTCAACAACTCATAGAAGTACTGACTGCTTTTGGAAGGAGCCAAAAAAAAGTTGGAGTTTGAATCTGTAACAATGTGTTGTTGTTGTTGTTGTTGTTGTTTTGTTTTTTGTTTTTAAGTTTGACACATTTATTGTGTTCAAATTAAAAGCAATTAAACAAATCAGTAGAAGGAACAATGATTCCCTCTGAAAAGGTGTACAGAATAAAATAGCATAAACATACTTGTACAGAATAGTACTAGAGTAAACATACTTAGTTACCATCAGCTGAGGGTTAGATGAGCAGTTTGAGACCTCTACATGTTACCTCTGCTGAACATAAGGCTAAACTAGCTTAGCTTAGCACAAAGACTGGAAACAAGCATATTAACCAAATTGCCGTCTTACGATCAATAAAGGCAGAAACACTGATGGAAACACATTTCTAGCACTTTGGGGGGAAAACATCTCACATATCGAACTTTGTGAGATGATCGGCTTAATATTGTGTGGAACTTAAACTGACATTTCTGCCTTCATTGATTTAAAACTAAATTCAGGTTATTACAGCTGGCTTGATAACTTTAATTTTCTGCACCTTGACTCCAGGATTTCCAGTCAACTTAAGTAGTTAGTAATTTAAAATATTAATCGTCAAAGAAAGACTCATTCCACCGACTCAGTATAATTAGTTGGGTGAACATAATTTGATTGGAAGTTGTCAGAACTCAGAAAGACTGATTGTTCAAAACATAACATCATTTTAGGGCTGCATGGTGGATAGTACTGTCGCCTCGCAGCTAGAAGATCCCCGGTTAGGATGCCTGGGATCTTTCTGCTTGGAGTTTGCATGTTCTCCGGGTTCTCCAGCTTCCTCCCACACAGTCCTTATTCATGCTGAGGTTGATTGGTGATTCTAAATTGTCCGTAGGTGTGAATGGGAGTGTCCTTGTTGTCTGTCACTAAGTGTCACCCTGTGATAGACTGGTGACCTGTCCAGGGTGTTCCCCGCTTCGCCCTAAGTCAGCTGGGATAGGCTCCAGCCCCCCACAACCATAGTGAGGATTAAGCGGTGTATAGATAATAGATGGATAACATTATTTTAACATCTTGTCACTGGTTGTTGAAGAGAAAGATTCAAGATGAATAACCTTTTTTTATCAAGTGAAACCTAAAATGCAGCTTCTTTCACCAGCTTAGTCATTTTCAAACACTCCCTAACACAGATCCAGGTTTGTTAAAATAGGGTTTACCCATAAAAAGGTGCACAAGAGACCATTCATGTTATTTTTCATTAATCTGAGGTGTGGTTTGATGCACATGTGCCCTAAATGAAAGCGTAGTGACGCAAGAGAATATCCAAAAAAAAAAGAAAAAACCCTTCGTCCTGCACCTTTGTGCCGCTAGAAAGCACCGACAGACTCTTGAACCAGACTGAAATGGAAAACGGTTAGATAAAATTGGCTACTTCCTGGAGTCTGGAGAATAGTCACACACACAAAAGGAAGGGCAGGGTGATGTAGAGAGAGAGAGCGGTGGAGGGGAGGGGACAATGTGCGTCTGCAGCCACTTCCACAATCCCTCTGACAGACCTTTTCCCCTGACTGATTGCTTCCAGACTCCCTTAAAAACAAAAAAAAAAAAGCTGCCCAGTCCCCTGCACCGTTTGGGGCTGTTGCGTCGCGCTCCTGCCCGGCGCCAGTGGGGGATCTTGGGACAATGCGGGGATGAACTATTGACTACCCCCCATCCACACACACACACAGACACACCTCTGCCATCTCTGCCATCATCATCATTATCAGCCATCCTCCTCCTCCCCCCTCTTGTCTCCCTCTCCTGCCCTGCAGCGACACTGGCTCACTGTCACATTAACATACTGCCGCCTGCACCTCCTCCCCTGGACTACTGTCTGTCGAGGGAACTCTGCTGAGCTCCTGGAGGAGACACACATGCATATTAGGAAAAAAAAAAAAGAGAAGTGTACTTATCCATGGTCATACATTACAATGTGACTGGGAGACTCTTGAGGGGCTGCAGCCACAGATGTTGCAGGTCTCCTTATATTCTCTCAGTAGACTTTGTTGTGCTTATTTCAGGTTTCCAACTATGTGCATCATGATTGGTTTCATATAAGAGCTGCAGTGATTATGTATAAATATATATATTTTCAAAACAACTGTTAAATGCCTGTGTTTGCCTCTTAAACTCCACATAATACAGCAAATTGATCAAATCAGGCCACTGCGCCTGTCATAATAAATATGGATTCCGCTTGTAAAGACAATAATAAAGTGGGCAGATCCTGTTACAGATCTGCTGTCAGGCAAGAGAGGAAATTGATCCTCGGCTGATAGATCGTTATGGTGGATAAATAAAGGTGGGTGGAAACTGCAGTGTTGGTAATTAAGACGGACAAACTCAAAAGGACGCGCCTGTCTGTGTCTGTGTGTGTGTATTCGTGTTGTCTGTCCCACCTGAGAGGGATAAAAGCGTCCAGAGGGCGGCAGCAGCGCGCTCCCATCTGGGTTTCGGACATATTGAATTTTGGGCTTTTCCTCCCTGAGTGCAGTCTCACAGGCACAGCTCTTCTTTTTTTTTTCTCCCCCTCGTCCTTGCTTGTAGGAAGACCCCCAACTAGAGTCCCAGAACCTTTATGTGAAGCAGCTCCACCTACAAGATGTTCGGAAGTAGTGCGTAATGGGTGCGTAAAATCCCCCAAATGAAACCACGCAAAATTCCCTTGAATAATCAAAAGCCTACATTGGACACTTTTATTGCGTAAAAGTCTGCTTTAATATGAATTTTAAAAAAAAGATTCAACTGAACTATCAGGCATGAGTAGCTCTAAAATGATGAGAAGCTTTAGTATTTAGGTTTTTAATACGAGAAAAGTTTGCTGAAATAAGCTTTAATAAGGAACAAAAGGACTAAACTAGATTTATTTATTATTTGAAATGTTTCCCAAAAAAATGACTTAAACTACGAGTGTGTCTCCTCAGGCTAAAAATGTTTCCCAACCTCCTTTTCTCAACTTTACACTTTGTCAACTTTTTTATTTTTTTATTTTTCAGGGGAAAAAAAAAAACTTTTCAAACGTTTGCTTGTGTATGTGTTTTAGTGTGTGCGTGTTTGTGTGTGTGTGTGTGTGCGCGCTGTGGGCTCTACTTGATCTGTTTGCGCAACACAATCACATTTCTTTTAAGCGACAGGGTGTCTAGACACACACGTGACCGGGCGCGTCAATGCGCACTGGAGACTGGAGACGGAGCAAGGGCACCCAAACCATCCGCCTCATTTACAGACAGAGAGCCTTTTACCCCCCTCGAGATCACTCGTCGGCTCGCTTCCTTCCACACTCAGCCACGGAAACTTCGTGTGAGATACGAGCTTGGATTATTTGATCTTTGAAAGGGATTCGGGGCTGCTAAAATAGGTTACAAGGCTCGGTGCGTGGACGCAAAAGGGAAAAAAAAAACCCGACAATCTCTCTAGTCGCTTTCCTCTCTGGCTTTTTTTTTTCTTTCTCTCTTTTTTTTTTTTTTTGAACAAACGCAACTCAACTCGGGTTAAAGATTCAGTCCTGGATTTTTTTGCTCCCAGACCATATCCATCTGCAGACGACTGGTAGACGATAACGGATAAAAAAAAAAAGAAAAAAGCCTCCGCAAGCCCGGTGGAGAGCCCTACTCTGTGCAGTCGGATCAAGGATTTTGTGGATTAATGCTCTTGAAGACACAGCGGCCAGCCTCGCTTTCCATGGGATAATTGCGATAGCGTTTAGGCTTAATTAGGCCCCAGTTTTCTCCCATTTACACTAAATGCGCACAGATAGATTTTCTTTCTTGACAGTGTTTATTTGCCTGAAAATCGCCACGGAGCAGCTTTTTAAAGGGGTCAGATCACAGCGCTGTAGGTTGCACATCACCAACACATTGTGGCTACATGCAGCCGGCTTGGAGCGCATTTCCCAGCCCGTATAGAGCTGTATTGTTGTCTTAAAAAAAATAAAAAAGCCCGAAGGTGATGGTGGTGGTTTATCCCCCGGAGGAAAATCTAACTGTCCCGTGAACCCTGACTGCTTTTTTTTTTTTTCGGTGATCTAGTCTGCAGGAGAAGGCAACAGAGACTGGCGTATGCTACAGATTTCCTCTGCTTATCCGGCTCCCAGTTTTTCCACCGTATTTTCTCAGGCTGCTTGTCATTGCCTGGACTCGGATCCCGGAATCTTCATGATTTGCGGACACCATGCTCGTTTTTTAGCCGGGAAACCCTCTTTTCGTCCCGCATGTTTAGGACCAAACGATCGGGGCTCGTCCGGCGACTCTGGAGGAGCCGTGCGCCCGTGGAGGGCGACGGGGAGGCGGATAGAGGGACGCATGGCTCCGGGGGCTGCTGCATGGGCAAAACGACAAAGGTGGCCAAGTCCAACGCAGGGTCCGAAGCTGAATTGAAGGCGTTGACCCACTCGATACTGAAAAAGATCAAAGAGAAACAATTAGAGGTGCTTTTGCAGGCGGTGGAGTCCAAGGGGGGTGCCCGAAGCCCCTGCTTGCTCCTGCCCAGCAAAGTGGACGCCAAAGTGGGTCAACAGTCTTACTCTCTCCCCATGCTGCTCTACAAAGTGTTCAGGTGGCCGGACCTCAGGCATTCCTCGGAGCTGAAGAGGCTGTCTTGCTGTGAATCCTACGGGAAAATCAACCCAGAGCTCGTTTGCTGCAACCCGCACCACATGAGCAGGCTTTGTGAACTCGGTGAGCTGGAATCATTCTAATAACCTCATCATTTTTTACAACCAAAAAAAAAAAAAAAAAGTTCTGGAAATTGCGTTTGAATTCTCTGGTGGTGGGGCCTCATTTTAAATCAGATACCGTGACATTATGTCAAAGAATTACTAGACTCCTAAAGGGCTAATTAGCCTAATTCAAATGACATCACCTCTCTTGGCACAGTTGTCTTGAGTTTCCATAAGGTCAAACTTGACCCGAGCGTGCCAAGTGGTCCTCTTTCCCTGTGGCGTGGCGTCAGTAGATTCTAGTTTGGCATGTTGGCATTGAAATACTTTTTTATTATTATTATTTGCTTGTGTCTTTAAACCCATTAACTAGACTGCACCCCCAGCTTTAAGAACATGCCTTTTTATTTTTTTTTACATTTGGCACTTTAAATGCGTAAAAGTTGTTTATTCCACCAAAGCCCTACTTTTTCAAACCAAAACAGCCTATCTGCTATTTCATAATTGGCATTTCCAAAAGTGCACAGGGACTCAGCCAGGGCTTTACAGTCTTTCCACGGTGAAGTTTCCAGGATCTGTGTGTGTCTGTGTCTG
This sequence comes from Stegastes partitus, assembly GCF_000690725.1. NCBI lineage: Eukaryota > Metazoa > Chordata > Actinopteri > Pomacentridae > Stegastes > Stegastes partitus. The sequence goes on along the minus strand of NW_007578888.1, from coordinate 35,990 downwards.
TGTATGTGTGTGTGTGTGTGTCTGTGTGCTTGCTTGCTTGGCGTCCCCGGCCAAAAGAGGCCCGTATCTCAGTTTGTCCTAGACGCTGATAGTGGCCCTTCTGGCGCCAGGCGGCCCCCTGTTTATCTGCCTGCCAATGAAAGGCAATAGCCGCCCGGCCGGCCTCCCTGCCTGCCTCTCCAGGCGGAGCTGACAGACACAAATCTTTCTCCCTGAAGAATGACAACTCTTATCATAAAGTTAAGATCTCTGCCTTGTGTATGTGTGTGTGTGTGTGTGTTTTTTTTCTTTTCCTTTTCTCATGCACTGCTTCTTCTTTTTTTTCTTTCCTCCCTCCACACAGAGTCGCCTCCTCCTCCATATTCGCGCTATCCCATGGACTATCTTAAACCACCAGGTGAGCCTCATCTATTTATTTATTTATTTGCATCCTCACAAATGCACGAATCCATGTGTATGTTTTACTGTCTGAGCCACATCCAAACAACATATTGTATGCATACAGTCTTGCACACTCCCCTCTGCAGTGGATGTGTGTGTGTGAGTGTGAGTGTGTGTAAGTGTGTAGGAAATGGCTCCATGTTATGTTGTGATTTATGATAGCAGTGGAGTGGCACGCCTGGCTGGCTGGCCAGTTCTAGCATGGCTGGCAGCCAGGGCAAGGCAGTACAAAGTTGAGATACCAGCTATAGACTGACTGGCACATCACTGGGGGCAGTGTCTGTTGGAGGGGGGAGGGAGGGAGGAGAGGAGAGGAGGGAGGGTTTGTTTGTGTGTCCGTCTATCTATTGTGAATCCCGGCACAGAGAGAGAAACAGAGCGACAGCGGCGTCTCTGGAGCCGGCCTGCCCTTCTATCAGCTCAGTTCATCAGCAGATTGAGGGTTTCTGTGGCAGGAGGGTGTCACCGTCCCACCACTCTTGTTTGTGTTTTCTGCATGTATACGCCATTTCATTTTTGGTGACAGTTTCTTCCACCCCGACTTGTTTTGGTCCTGCTCAGTTGTTCCGTCCCTCCACCTGTGCCGAGCTCCACGCGCCGCTCTGGTTGTCATCCTATTCCTCAGTGCAAGGAAATGGCATCAGGTTATGTCATCGCCTATTAAGTCAGTTTTAAAGTGTGTTAAATTTCACGCTATAACCAGAATAGTGTGAGACTGAAGAAGGAGACGTACAGCAGCTTCATGTCACAGAGAGACTGACAAACATATTGTGTGCTGGATTGTTCCAAATCGTCAATTTGTCAATCTTTCTGTTGCTATTTTTTTGTGCTCATTTAGCGGCCTCGCTGTCTGTCAGTGCAGAAAAAGCTCAGGGTTAAACAATGACCAGTCAGCCGACCAGCCAGCCAGTTAGTCAGGAGAAGGAGAAAGTGGCTTTCAGTGAGTGGAAACAATAGGAAGTCATTGCAGCTGCAGCTGCAGCTGCGGTTCTTCAAAGCCCTCTCTTCCCTCTGTCTTCTTTGTCATCTGTCTTTACCGTGCTCCGGCAATGTTGTTGCACTTGAGAGGCATTTCAAAAACCCTAAATACAAGCAGAATTGATCTAAAATGTTGGAAAATAAGCAACAGACAGTGAAGTCCCCTTTCCCCTCAGCGTCTGTCTCGCTGTAGAGCCGGTGTAGTGTCTCTGTATGAGTTCAGCTGGAGACTATCCAGTGATGAAAGGAAACAAGAAGGTAAATAGGAAATGCAAGCTGGATGCAGACAAAGGAAGTGATTATACAACTCCTGTTACCACCCTGTTTCCCCTCTCAGAGCAAACTGAAAAAAACTTGGGAGTGTGGGAATTAAATGTTGCAAACAATCACGTAAAATATTGAGTCTAACGAGTCGAGTTTTTCATTTAGAAAGGTTCCAACGTGCCTTCCTGTGCAGTCATATTGCTGAAGCGAAAACGCGTAGCAGACTCGAGCTCACCTGTTACATCGTTTCCTCTTTTGGTTACATTCAGTCGGTGCAGCTGCAGTCGTGGTTAATCAAAGGAGACTGTGTGTGTTTTTGTGTGTGTGTGTCTCCGTATTGGTGAAAGACATGTTATTAGGACAATGGAGCACGCTGAAGGGTGCAAACACACGGGGCAGATGAGCCTATCATGCAGAAAGGGGGGTAGGGGGGGTTTTCCCCACTCCCTCAGGGAGCTCATCATCTCATCCCCATTACAGGAAGCGATTACAATTTTCTACGCTACTCTCTATATTTGTTTTGTATTAGGCTGCGTTAAATCATCGCCGCATTCGCCAAATCTGCATAGTTAACTTTTAGTAGGCAATCAGACACTGTAAATATCTGCATTAAGCGGAAGAGTGATGGATTTTATGATGATGGTTTTATGATTCCGGCGAGCAGGAAGTGGGGGTTATATGTGTCAGGGTGCCTGTCCGCTCCAGTAGTAGCGGTCAATATGAAAGCAGCCCAGACATAAAACGCTACCTTGTTTCAGCTCTGGGGAATATAAATCACACACTGTTTAGCTCTTTCTCTCTGATGCCCCCTCAGTCCTGTGGTCAGCTGTGAACTGTTGCCCGGGAGACCAGGGCAAGGCTGCTGGCAGCCAATGAAAGCGACGCAGGCTGGGTTATGCCCGTGCATCTCGTTACTGCGACCGCAGCAGGCACGGGCCGCGTCCAGACGGGGCAGGGTGGAAGGGAGTAGGGCTCCCAGCGAAACCGCTCTGGTCAGTGCTTCATAGCGACGGCAGGCTCTGCTCAGGGCCAAACAGGAGGCCAGTGAGATCTGTTAGAGGAGTATGGAAGCATTCAGCAGAATCATCCTGAGCATGTGTGGACTAAATCATCTCCAACCATCAGAACTCCTCAAATGATATCAAATAGTCGCCGGTTTTTAGGGACTTCTGTGCGATCGAGAATCCAGAAAAAACCCTGACATTAGCATCAAAATTCACTCAGAATGGAAGTGACCAACGCCACATGCTGCGGTTCAACGGATAGTAGGTGTAGCGCAGCGTTGACGTGCAGCAAAAGGAATGTATCATTAGTGAATACCAAGCTACCAGCAGCAGCTCGGCAGCAGAGCTCGCCTGCTCCCAGCGGTGTGCCGCTCCGCTCGGCACACACAGCAGTTTTGTTAAAGCTCCATTCAGGTGTCATGTTGAAACTAGTCTACATTACAAGTCTTAGTGGGAGTTTAGCATTCAAATGCAAAAAACAAGAAAAAAAAAAGAGAAGAAAGAGGGACGAGGAGAGAGATCGGCTAGTTTTTCTTTCTTGTCTGTCTGCTCGTTCGCTATAAAGAAGATTTATAGTAAACAGCTTTCAAGGCCTGTCTCAGCTCTGTCTGTCTCATTGTTTCTACTAAGATGGACTCTGCCCTGCTAAAATGTAGAATTCCAAGGCGGCCACACATATTTAGAGGTTTGTACGTCGGATACATCAAAGCTCTGTTTCAGGTTTAGCTCCAATGCATCAAGTTCAGACCTTCCCAACTTGACAATGGCTGTGAAATTGCTTTTAAAAAAAAAAGAGAAAGAAAGAAAGTGTGTCTTTAGAGCGGATCAGGAGGACAATTATCAGACAATTAAGATCCGGAACAGTCTTCTAATATTTGATCTGCATTTGGTTATTGAGCGGGGATCAAAGTGTCCGGCCCCTGAACCCTCGTCTCGGTAATTAGCAGGAAGAATACAGCTCTTTCCAGATCAGCGGCTCGTCTGCGCCGAGAAGCAGGGCTAACGTTCCTCCTGAAGCAGTGGATTATGGGGGATTATCGGGGGTGTAAGAAACTCTCTGCTGTAAGTCTTCTGTGTGTGTGTGAGAGAGTGTGAGCTTCGTCGTCAGCGTCTTCATTAGGCATTGATTTCACCGGAGTGATTGACGGCCTCACAGCTGCTGCTGCTTTGCCGTCTCCCCCTCGCACACACATGCAAACACACACACACACACAAACACACACACACACATCCAGGAACACACACAGTACTAATGCAAAGTCTCTCTCTCTCTCTGTTAGATTCTCCAGACTCTGGACCTTCATCCAGTGATACTGGGGGAACGACATACTCGGCCCCTGTGGGGCCTTCAGGTAAATACATATATTCCTGCAAGCAGATTTCCTGCTACTATTCCCTATTTTCTTGTCTTTTCCTCCATATTATTTTCCTCTTTTGTTTTCTTTTCCTTCTCCTGTGCATTCCTACCAACACACACTCATCTCCCCTCCATACTTGTGATGATGAGGCAGTGATTGTGGGGGCCCCTGCTTCCCCTCTGTAATAAAAAAGCCAGTGAAGGAGGGTGGTGTATTTCTCCCACATCCACATAAATTCCTCCCTCCTGGCTCTTTGAACAACGCTCCTCTCTTCTGCTCCTCTCTCCCGTTCCCTCTCATCCCTTTTCCGTGTCATGTTGTAATGGAAGACAAACACCGCCGAACCGTTGTTTGGAGAAGAATATGTTCTGTGCGTGTGGTATTGTGGGGAGAAGCAGGGGAAAGGAAAAAAAATAAAAAAAGGAGGCTCCGACTGACATTTGAGTGTTTGTTTGGGTGTGTTTGTGCGTACAGGGGATGTCTTTGTAGACGCTTAACTCTCCTCTGGGCTCTTGTGTGGATAAGAGTGAGACACAGGCGCCTTTCTTTTCTTCCAACTCTCATGCAGGACGTGTTTCGGGCTTCCTCAGCTTTTCTCCCATAATCCCCTTTGGCAGTGTTGCTTTCCTTACACAGGGCCCTGTCCGCGGGCTACAGAGTAAAGATGGTGTTCGCGAGAGAAGGAGTTTTTGCTCTCTGCTGCCTGAGATTGCTCGGCGCTGTTCTCTGCTTTTCCTTCGCCCTCAGATGGTTCTCATTACTGGGCCTTTAAAGCCTGTTTTATGTCAGTTGGTGTTCGCTGCCCATTTTCCCCCCCTCCTCCTTTGTTTGGTGGTAGGGGGGTGGGGGGTGGAGGGGTTAGCCAGCCTGCCTCTGTGTGTGTGTGTGTGTGTGTGTGTGTCCATAGATGGGGGAAGAGATCGGAGGAACCAAAAAACCAGCCTCTCCTCCTCCTCCTCCTCCTCCTCCTCCTCCAGAGCATCAGATGGACACTAAAGTCCTCCCTGTGTGCATTAACTAAAGACACATTTTAGACCCGGTTCAAACTGTGAAACCCAAGAAGTGGAGTCTTAACAGGCGCCCCAATGCTCCCTCCCTTACTTTTTCCCTCCCTCGGTAAGGCGTACACGCCACCCCTCCTCCTCTTCCACCTCCTCCCCTGTTTTCCTTCCTGGCGAGGATGACATGGCAGCGGCAGCCAGCGCTCCAGTGAATGGGCCTCCTCAGTAAAAAAAAAAAAAAAGCGGTAGAGGTATATAGAGAGAGAGGCCGGGGCGGGATGGCCGAAGCACTCTGCCCTCACGATTTCCCTGGCAAACCAAGAAAAAAAAAAGGGCTAATCCATTCCTCTTCTCATTCCCTGCCTCCCTCCCTCACTCCCCGCTTCCCTCCTTTGCTCCCTCCCTCTGGGGCCCTGACAAAAGAAACATGGCTCTCCCAGAGGCCCGCTGCTGACCTTCTAATTCACTCACTCTGCCCTTTTTATGTTCTTCTCCAGACATATTTACAGAGAGGAAGGAGGAAGAAAGAGGAGGGTGGCTCTGAGGGAAGGAGAGTAGCAAAGACTTGAAGTCAGCAAGACTTGTGCTGCTACTTTTTTTTATTTGTTTTTGCGCTGTAGTAGAATAATTTGTTCGATTAAAAAGCTAGAAGCCGTGGCTCTGCTGCCGAGAGCAGAACGCCGCCCAAAAAGAAATCCTCATTCATCTAGAAACACGGTTCAAACAGAGCCGACGAGATGAGGTTCTTCCCTGATTATCCATCTCGGAAAAGGCTTAGGCCGTCCAGGCTGGAAGGAGTTAAGTGAGCTGCGACAGCGACAAGCGCAAATGCAAACTAGGCTGCCTGCCAGGCTACCAGCTCCAAAGCTCCTCTCGCTGGCTCACGTCATCAGCTTGGAACAGAGCAGAGAGGAGGGAAGAGGAGTGGATTGGAGTCAGAGAGAGAGAGAGAAAGAGGGAGGGAGGGAGAGTTGATGGCTGGAGGCCTGGAGCTGGGTGTTGGGGTGTTGATCTTGGTTTGAGCTGGGGTGAGGACTTAGCTCAGAGGTTTAGGTTCACCCAGGAACTGAGGAGAGAGATCAAAAGGCAGATTTTGAAATGGAGATCAGGTCGGGGTTAAGAGGCCGATGGACTGTTGGTTATGAATCTGTGGCGCGTTAAGTCAGTTGTTGGAGACCGTATCTTGCCTTTGGTGGAGTTTATGAGCTGCTCAGTTGCCAGTCATCCATTTTGTCAAGCTCACAGAGGCCTGGAACAAGTTTTTCAGAGAGTTTTTAAACCCTTAGATAGCTGCTGGCTCGCTTGTGAGTTTGACAAAACAGAGGTCTGGGTTCTGTCTTAAATTTCTGTCGTGGTTGTGCTGCTATGATACCTGAGTTTTGGTAGTGATGTGAAAGCAAAACATTGACACATTTAGTGCCTTTTCCTTTGTAATAAAAGAACCTCAATGCAGCCTTTCACCTGACCAAGCATTTAACGGTCTGTATTTATTCCTAATGCTGATCTATTGCGGATCACATGTGCGCATTAAGTCTTCCTTTAAGTCGAGTTTCAAGACTTCTGTTTGTACCAAACTCTCGGATGTGCTGCCCCGGTGTGTGTGTGTGTGTGTGTGTGTCGGTGGCATGCCTGTTGGTGCCATTGGGGACTGACCCGGAGTGCCTGAGTGTAAGAGGATCCAGTCGGGCTGCGGTGACATGTACGCACACACACACACACACGTTTTGACACATACACACAGGCAGGCAGATAGAATGACCTGGTGCGAGCCCTGGCGCACGGCCGACTGTCACACAGGCGCTTCCTCCCACTGCAGGTTAAATTTAGGCCGAGTTGTATTCTTATACCACCAGCCAGTCACCTCACTCGACAGACAGTCGGCCAGCCCTTCAGTCAGTCAATTAGTCATCCGGTGAATCGGCTGGAAGTATAACCTTCATCAGGGGCTCTGACAGCGATTAAATTTAGTCTTGGCACCTCGGCTCATTAAATCAAACTAGTTCTGCTGTCGTGCGGAAGGCCCCAAAGAAACGGCCCATTTTTGGTGCAAACCCGGAGAGAGAGAGAAAAGGCCCGTGTGCTGTTTTCGGCTTGTTTTGTGCGTTTTCAAGAAGCGCATACATATTCAGCAGTACCTAAGACACTATCTTGTGAAATTTTTTTTTTTTTTTTTTTTCTCGAAAAATAACTTCCAGCAATTAAGAGCTCAACTCCGAAACAGAGCACCCTCAGTCTCCCTCCTCTCCCTCGGCATTCCTGCCTTGTTTGGGTTAGCGGGGAGAGGAAAGGGCTGCGCAGGATATGACCTCATGTCTTTGAGGAAAAGGCGAGCGGACGGGGAGGCAGCCGAGGCCTCATCTTGACGGAAAACAAACACTGGCGCGCACCAACCAGAAAGAAGGGAGGCTGTAAAAGAAAGAAATTGAACATTGGGCTACAAAAGTGAGAAACGCGTGCGTTGCCGGTCTCAGATGGGTGACTTTCCACAGAGACCCCCTGTTTTAAGAGCAAATGAACACTTTGGTCACCATAACACAGTCTCTGTTTTGGTGGTATCTTGATTTTTTTTTTTTTTCCCCTTTTGTTATTTTTTTTTCCCCCCTTCTTGCTTGAACAGCAAGAGGAAGGAATGAAGAGGGAGAGAAGATGGCGGCTTTGGGTGGAGGGAGAGATGGCCGGCAGCTCTGCTCTGTTCTCTGTAATTTGGAGGCTGTGTGTTAGCCAGCGAGTTGAGCAGAGCAGAGCCGGGCCGCTCCGTGCCGGGCCAGGATCTCTCATTACTCCCCACTTCCTCTCCTTGCACGGCAGCCAAGCCGCCTCTTGGCAAGGGACTTAATTTTGGTTTTGGCCGTCCTCTGTTCCCCACCCTGTGTCATTATGCTGCACAAATCGAAAAAACAGCACACAGAGACAGCAGAGGATGGAGANGAGAGAGAGAGAAAGAGGGAGGGAGGGAGAGTTGATGGCTGGAGGCCTGGAGCTGGGTGTTGGGGTGTTGATCTTGGTTTGAGCTGGGGTGAGGACTTAGCTCAGAGGTTTAGGTTCACCCAGGAACTGAGGAGAGAGATCAAAAGGCAGATTTTGAAATGGAGATCAGGTCGGGGTTAAGAGGCCGATGGACTGTTGGTTATGAATCTGTGGCGCGTTAAGTCAGTTGTTGGAGACCGTATCTTGCCTTTGGTGGAGTTTATGAGCTGCTCAGTTGCCAGTCATCCATTTTGTCAAGCTCACAGAGGCCTGGAACAAGTTTTTCAGAGAGTTTTTAAACCCTTAGATAGCTGCTGGCTCGCTTGTGAGTTTGACAAAACAGAGGTCTGGGTTCTGTCTTAAATTTCTGTCGTGGTTGTGCTGCTATGATACCTGAGTTTTGGTAGTGATGTGAAAGCAAAACATTGACACATTTAGTGCCTTTTCCTTTGTAATAAAAGAACCTCAATGCAGCCATTCACCTGACCAAGCATTTAACGGTCTGTATTTATTCCTAATGCTGATCTATTGCGGATCACATGTGCGCATTAAGTCTTCCTTTAAGTCGAGTTTCAAGACTTCTGTTTGTACCAAACTCTCGGATGTGCTGCCCCGGTGTGTGTGTGTGTGTGTGTGTGTCGGTGGCATGCCTGTTGGTGCCATTGGGGACTGACCCGGAGTGCCTGAGTGTAAGAGGATCCAGTCGGGCTGCGGTGACATGTACGCACACACACACACACACGTTTTGACACATACACACAGGCAGGCAGATAGAATGACCTGGTGCGAGCCCTGGCGCACGGCCGACTGTCACACAGGCGCTTCCTCCCACTGCAGGTTAAATTTAGGCCGAGTTGTATTCTTATACCACCAGCCAGTCACCTCACTCGACAGACAGTCGGCCAGCCCTTCAGTCAGTCAATTAGTCATCCGGTGAATCGGCTGGAAGTATAACCTTCATCAGGGGCTCTGACAGCGATTAAATTTAGTCTTGGCACCTCGGCTCATTAAATCAAACTAGTTCTGCTGTCGTGCGGAAGGCCCCAAAGAAACGGCCCATTTTTGGTGCAAACCCGG
>NW_007578888.1:0-26075 GCF_000690725.1 Stegastes partitus | reverse complement strand
ATCGAAAAAACAGCACACAGAGACAGCAGAGGATGGAGAGAGAAGAAAAAAAGATAGAGGAGAGTGTGCCTAGCTTGCATATGTTTTTTTTTTTTTTTTCTTTTCCCCCCCAGCTTCAGATGCATTTTGTTGTCTGGTAGCATCAAGGTAGCGTGAAACCTACCTTAGCCTGCTGATTGAAAGGAGGGCTATGCAGATTTGGCTGTTGGCCAGAGCTGGAGGGAAGCCCAGAACAAGATGAACATTGTTTTGGTTTGCAGTCACTCTGTGGAAGTGGATTTTGACATTACCTCAATGTATGAAGATATGAAGGAGAGAAAGAGAATGTGTGAAGTGGAAAAAGAGGAAGGGAGGGATAGATCCCCCTCCTTTTAGCAGGATAAAAACGGAAATGGAAATAAGTGGAGACACATGCCTGTAAACCTTTTGTGAGTGTGTGTCGGGTTTCTAGTGTGACACACAGTGCTGCCGCCTCCCCTCCCCTCCTCACCCGCCGGCTCATTCATGTAGTTTTTCAAAGAGGAATATGTCTCTCTCCTCCTGTTTTTTTTTTACATCATATCTCCGTGACAGCCCTGTCAATAGCCACCTCTCCATCGCGCACGCATTCGCACACAATCATTAATAACAGAGTAACGACGAAAAAGCTGCATACAACTGGCTCTGCTGGTTGTCTGCCTCTGTGTTTGCGGTGTCTGTATTATTTAGTTCCCACGGTGTTTTTTAGCGCCACAACAATGTGGGCGATTGTTCGGCTTGTCTGTCCATCTGTCTGTGGCACCGTGTGTGTGTGTGTGTGTTTGTGTTTGTGTGTGAAGGGCTCGGAGATACAGATCCTGCGGGTAATCTCTTGACTTGTGTGTTTGCAAAAGTGAACTGATGACATCATTACAGCCTGCCTGGCACCCTGTATCCAACTGGCTGGTGTTTATTTGTCCTGTCACCCTGGGAAATCTGGGCTGCAGGGAGTGGTTGTGTGTCTGTGTCCATGTGTGTGTGTGTGTGTGTGTGTGTGAGGGTCAGCCTGATGAAGTGTTGGAATAATAACTCAGCAGGAGTAGGAAGGAGGTGTTACAGGGGGGAACAAAATGTCCCTCAGCGACCAAGTGTTCGGCTGTAATTTGGTCATAATATGGATCCAGATGGAAGATGCTGCCCGATTAATTATAAAACATTCCTGTGTTTTATCTCAAGCTGAGGAAAACACCGCGCCGGAGTGACATCAAGACATGTGGATCATGTAATTATGGCAGAAGCATCCACTCAGAGAAAATTATACTGTGTAGATGGAGGCATTAGGAAAACATGCGCCATTTCTTCTCCTTATCTTCTCCCTGCCGAGGCCGGATGGTTCATGTTAGAGATGGCGTGTCTGCAACTCATTCTCTCTATCTGTGTTTCTGCAAGGAGTCAGATCTGTAGATAGCAGAACTGTGCCACTCCCCTGTGTGGTTTTCCTGCCATCAGGGCTTATTTAGGTTTCCTGAATTGGGGGGGGGGGGCCTCGCATCTTGCGTAATCTGCCACCCTAAAGCGTCTCTTCCTCTCTGTCTAAACTAAACCGACTACCATCCGTCCGTCCGTCCGTCTTTGAATCTGCCCGTCGGCGCTTAAGAATGCACAATTTCCACATCGTGTCGTGCGAATGATGCGCTTTAGCAGCAAATTCGACCCACCTAGTGCACGTTTTAACGACTTTTAATGCTCGATAGACAATGAAAACTGCCTGCATTTGCTTTCTCATGACTAATCTTAGTTGCTAAGTCTTTTGGGTTACACCTGTACATGTGAAAAGGGTTGTGTAAAGCCTTTTGTGGTTCCAGAGGGAGCTGCACAAAGCTTGATGAATTGCTGATGTGACTAGAGCCGGTTGAGGCTGAAGACTACAGGGCTTGAAATAGACAAAAAATATAAAACTAGGGGCGTGGAATTAGAAAGACGTGAGCTTAGCAGGCTTGGCGACTGGCATTGCACACCTGAATCTCCAAATTACTTCAAGTTACGTTGGGTAATGCAAATGGAAAAGCAAAACAATGCATAGACTAAAAAGGATGCTATTGCTGATTCTGTAGCGTTAATGTGATGTGTTTTTCTGTTTTCATCACCACTATGGAGGTGCAATGCTTGATCTGCACAGTACTCTCGTAACCCTTTGAACCCCAAAACCTGCCGGCGGGGTTAAAAGGCTTGCTGTAGTTAGAAAATCAGCTAAATTAAAGCGTTTATCGGAGGCAGAAACTGTGAAAACGGAACAAATCGAGAGATTTTCAGCTTCCAGACAGTCCTTGGACATCTCGTCTGCGGCGCGTTGTTCTGTCAGGAAACAAATCTAAGCTTAAAATTGTGACCTTTCATCAAGATCACTTCATTCTAAATGTGTGATTTTTATATAACTTCTACTGGCTTGGACAACATTCTGTAAAAAGATTAAAAAAAACAAATGCCATGACTGAACCAGCTGCAACCAACAGTCATGTGACAAAAATTCTGTGATTTTTCAGCAGAACTTGGCTGATCTGTTGGCTTGTTTACACACAGCAGATAGGAGGCAAACAATAAAATGAAAACGTAAGTAGTATTAAATCCATAGTGTGTCGACTTTTCCCAGTGTTGGTAACCCCTGTGTGCACTTGTAAGAATGTTGTACACATTAAACCCAGGTTTTTGACATCTTTGTAAGATAAATAGTCACAGAAAATCACCTTTGTTTTTTCTTTTTTTAATGATTTGTGGCATTATAGGTGTGTCACACTGCACAGACGGTTGAGTTCTCTCTACTTCTAGCCATGGTTGTGCTGTTTCCATAGAAAAAAAAAAGCCCAGTGACTGCTTGGGCTTCAGAGCAGTAAGACAAACAATGCAATCAGATAAAAAACATAACTTAGCCTGATTTATTGACAGTTTTATTGCTGGCTGCATGCTCTCTTGCACAAGTAAGCAGTCACAGTCATGTGCAGACAGAGTCACTACCTTTCAGCACAATTAAAAAAACCCAAACCAGACTGTGTACAGTCTACGGCTTACAAGGCTGCGGTGTTGTACCGATGTGAGACGAGGACAATTCTTTATTGCAGCAGACCAGCTGATCCCTTTTCTCTCTGGATCGGTCGCCTGTCATTGAATCTCTCGCCGCAGACGAAGAGCGAACAGGACAGGAAGCGGTCCTGGATGACTGGTGTTGAGGACTTGTCTTAACTGGGAAGAAAAAAAAAACTCAATTTGTGTACAACATTGGGGAAACTGCTGGGCTTTCACTGCAGCTACACACACACACACACACACATATACAGAGAGGGTTAAACATATACGGCATGGCAGAGAGAACAAAAGGAATGCCTCCAGGGTGACCCTTGACCTTTGGAATAGACTTTCCCCGGCTCGAGAGAGGGTGTTGACTTAGAAAATAAGGCACCGTGAAGAGCCCTTCCTCCCCCCTCGAGCTGTTTCCTACATGTCTTCCTCATTCCTCCTTTCAGCCGCCGTGTGTGTCTGATGACGACAGGGTCATTACACGTCTGAGCTGAGAGAGAGGCACAAACACACACACACACACACACACATATATATATATAAAGAGAGAGAGAGAGAGAGCTCTCAGGGATCGATGCGAGACAGTTCTCAGGAGCCTCCTCACTATTTACCGATGTTGAAAGTGTTGCGTTCGGAACTGAAGGTTGAAAATTGCGTGTGTGTGTGTGTGTGTGCGTGACGGTGTAAGCGTGTTACTCGGTGACTGTGCTGACTTCTAAGAATAGTAGCAACCTGGTGTGTGTGGAGTCAGACAGAGGTAATGATTAACCTTTCCAGACTGTGTTTCTGGCCCTGAGAGAAGCACCCAGTCTGCCCCCACCACCACCACCACCACCACCAACCAAACCCCCACCCACCCCCCACCCTCACCCCTCCTCCCTTCAAACCGAGTCCAATTGTCTCAGCTAGCGTGGCGTCCACTCTCTGAGCCCGGGGCCCATTAAAAACCACAGGGGAGCTAACACCCTGTCCATTTGCCAAATTTGCCGTCCTCGCGCTAAAGTTTTCGCATTGCGCAGGAGGTTTTATTTAATAACAGATAATTACAATTTTCTGGTTATGGTGCAGTAACCCCCACCTCTCCACCCCTCCTCTCCCCTTTACTGTCCACGCAGAACATAAGCTGATCATCTGTTTAATACCAAGAAAACACTGGAGCAATGTGCTGTTTTTTTTTTGCTACCAGTCATTATTTTCTTTCCAACGTTGCAGGAACTACTTTTATTAATGAGGCCTGTTTATTTTTATTATCACCCGCTATCACATGATCCAGCGTCTTTCAGCAGCAGCTCTTAAATCTGTCAGCGTTTTAGTGCTCTTCTGCTTTGTAGTGAGCCAGCAGGGGGAAAGACACAAAGTCTTTTTTATTATTATTTATTATTTGGGGATAGGGGGGAGTTACACGTGGACCTCCTCCCCCCCTCCCTCATGGGACAAACCAGAATGGGACAGACCAGCAGCTAGACAACTGACAGGAGCAGAACAGAAAAGGTCTGGGGTGACAGATGGCCTCGGGCTGCCAGCTAGCCAGCTTATCTCCGGCGAGGAGAAGCCCGAGACACAAGGGCTGAAAGGCCGCAGTGCAGACGAGCAGGTGGGGAGGCAGACAGATACGCAGGCTAATGCTTCGATAGGCAGACATCCAGATAGGCAGACAGACACGCAGACAGATGTACAGACAGCTCTGGGAGTATCCGGGGGTGGGTGGGTGGAGGAGGAGGAGGAAGGGGGGGCTGATGCGAACACAGCAGTACTGGGACAGACACCCTGACACACACACACACACACACACCTATGAGAGACGCACCTGAAATAGCGTCAGACTGTAACACGAGGAGCCCGACCGGCAGACACCTCGCACGCAAACACGCGGCGTGTTAAAAATTAAAATTCAGTTAAATGAGCCTTGCACTTGGAACAAGGTGTGTTGATGTGGGGCCACTCGCATTAGCTTGTGTGTGTGTTTATACATGACTGTGTGTGTGTGCGCCTTGTTCTGTGTTCGGCAGCATTACTCATGAGGTGTAAGCTCATCTGCTGTCAGGACAAGCTGTGAACATACTCTTCACAAGGCGGCGCCCCACAGATGGAGGAGCGTGGCCGTCTCGCTTTCTCCCCGTCGATATAACAGAATAAGTTTGAGGTTTATTTACCTGCGCGGGTCATTTGAGCCGGACGGAGGGATTTAGAAAAAACATGGAGCTGGGAAAGTGCAGGATGCTGCGTTTGCAAGAGCTTGACTCATATAAGGGACAAAAAAAAGTCAGGATGTGTCTGCTAATTATCAACTTTAACCACATCTCTGGCAAGATGGGGCTTGTAATGTTGCAACTTTTCCAAAAAGAAAAGAGTACTTCTTTTTACACCCCTGCTGTACTCGCCGAGCCTTCCTGTTGCCCATTATGCTTCCCCCTTTGTTGTCTTTCTATCTCCAACCCTTTGCTTTTTATGCTTCCCTCACTTTTCTCTCCTCTGCGGTTCTCACTTACCACCGGTCTGAGTTTGCGAGAGGGGAGGAGGAGGAGGAGGAGGAGGAGGAGGAAGAGAGGCGACGAGGGAGGGGAAACGGGGCAGTTAGTGTAGTCCTGAATAGCAGGGTGTTTTCAGGCTGCAATGACAGGCTCAGACAGGCAGCCGCTCTAATGACCTCTGACGCCAGGCCCTGTCTCTCCCAGCAATAACAAACACACACACACACACACACACACACACACACACACAGAGGGCCCCACAGGTGAGCTCCACCAGCAGGCCCTCTGTCAGCTGTTAAGAAAGTCCTCCTCCTTATCAGCCTCGCATGTTCCCGTACGTAGAACAGACCGGAGAGAGCGACGCTGGACTCGGCAATCGGAGACCGTCTGACATCAGCCCGAGACACAAAAGACACTTTCTGTCTCTTATCTCAAAGATAAATGCTTCTTTTCCCTCCATTTAGTCCAAGGTAGATAGCCGGGTACTTAGTTTCCCCCAGCACCCCATGAGGACGGATTTACGATAAACTCCCTAAGGCTTCGGCTCAGACCAACTTCAAAGAACACAGCCCCTCTTGTTTTATGGAAGGCATGCTTTCAGTTTTTCTGCCCCCTTCGCTCTCCTCCTCTGTTTCTGCCTCTCCTCTCCCCGGCGTTGTCTTTTTCTTCCCTTTTTTTTTTTTTCTCTCTCTCTCTCTCCCAGCGTCTAATGAAGGCTAATGACAGGCCGGGGTAAGTCCGCTTGGGCCGGCACAGATCCTGCCGCATTAACGTTGCAGTTTGTCTCAGACGGGACCTTCCAAATTACCGGTTACATTCACAGCTACTGCCAGATGAAAGAAAGGAGGGGGTCGAATGGGAAGGATGTCTCTGAGAGGGGCTCTGTGGATGTCTTGTGTATATATACGTCTCCCTCTTCCAAGTAACCTCTCTCATCGAGGCTGGATGTGTGTGTGAGGCAGCAGACAGAGATTGTCGAGCGGCTGATTGAAGCAATTAGGTGATGACCCTAAAAAGCGCAGGAGACAGGGGAGGAAGCAAAGTTGCAAAAGTAACAGTCAAAATATGTGAAAAGCATTCCTTCTCTTCCCCACCCCGCCCCCTTCTTTCTTTCCTCTCGCGCTCGCTCTGTCTCCCTCTGCTTCCCTTGCGCCTGACTGGCTCCCACTTTTCTAGCTGGGAGTAGCTGGGAGCCAGATTTCTGTGGAATAGAGATATGACGGGGGAGAGGGACGGCGCGGGAGGCACTCTAAAGGGGGGACGGTAGAGAGGAGGAGGAGGAGGGAGTTTGGAAACTGGAGCATGGCCAATGCTACACTTCTTTTACGCTCAGGGGAAACTTTAGACCGGAGAGGCTCGGCTTGTCAACGATTCAGACGCCCGGGTTTGAGCGTTAACGGCCTGCCTTTGCTTGCTGGCATAAACGTTGTTTATGTGTTCGCTGTTATCGCAGCTATCCTTTTTTTTTTTTATCAGACAAGAATTCAGAGAAAGCTCCTAATTTCCTCCGGCAGGGTCGAAAGCACGATGCTGCATGGAGATGATCAGGACAGTCGGTTGACGTCAGCACATTGTTGGCAACGCCGCTACAAAAATACAGCGAGCCAGACAGAAGATAAGCATTTAATGCCTAGATAAATATTGTACTGCGTGTGGACACTTGCCTGCCAGTGTCTCTGAGTTGCTTTTCTTGTCTGAAGTCCAGGAATTCCAACATGGTTTTCCTGTATGGCAGAAATTGTGGATGACAGTTTAGTTTTTGGCTCTTGACTAAAGCAAATTCTCCATTTCCCAAAACAGGGATAAGGAAGAAGTTGTTCAGAAAGTAGCAGTGTTGAAGTAGTTTGGTGTAACAACATGATATTTCTGATCAAATCATGCTCTCATCTCCTCCCCCCCTTCATCTCTTTTTCTTTACTTTCTTAACGACACATTTTACTAATGTTTTGATCGTAGCTTCCTCCAAATCTAACCAGCCCGTTTCTCCTCTCTCCTCCTTCAGATTCCCTGGCGTTGCAGGAGTCTGGCGAGCGGGCCCATTGGTGCGTGGTGGCATACTGGGAGGAGAAGACCCGCGTCGGGCGCCTCTACTCGGTCCAGGAGCCTTCTCTGGACATCTTCTACGATCTACCTCAGGGGAACGGCTTCTGCCTGGGCCAGCTCTGCTCCGACAACAAGTCCCAACTGGTGCAGATGGTGCGGGCCAAGATCGGCTACGGCATCCAGCTGACGCGTGAGCCAGACGGGGTGTGGGTCTACAACCGCAGCTGCTACCCTATCTTCATTAAGTCGGCCACACTGGACAACCCGGACTCGCGCACGCTGCTGGTGCACAAGGTGTTCCCCGGATTTTCCATCAAAGCTTTTGACTATGACAAGGCCGGCAGCCTGCAGAGGCCCAACGACCACGAGTTCACGCAGCAGCCTCGCACGGGCTTCACGGTGCAGATAAGCTTTGTGAAAGGCTGGGGACAGTGCTACACCAGACAGTTCATCAGTAGCTGCCCGTGCTGGTTGGAAGTCATCTTCAACACCCGATAGCAGCAGCCTTCCTCTTCTTCACCTCCTCTACTTCCCCCCTCCTCCTTCCTCCCTTCCTCCCTCACAAACAGACTACAACCCACTTTTCCTTTTTTTCTTTTTCTTTTGTTCCAGAGGTTCAAACACAGAAGAAAAAAAGGATTTAAAAGAAGAAGAAAGTATAAAAAAAAAAATTCTGACGGACTTTGTTTAATAAATGACTAAGATTTAATTAAGAAGCGAAAAAAATGTATTTTATGTTATATATAAATATATTATTAATTGTAAATATGAAGACGTTTTATATGCATCATTATTTATGTATTGTGCAATGTGTTGATGAGAAAAAGAAAATAAGATGCACTTTGCTTAATATAAATGCAAAACAAAGAAATGCCAAAATAAAAAAAAAAAAAATACAAATAATCTTTCTTGTCGGGTCTATCATTGGATTTGTGATTCCGTTTTTCCGCTGTAATTCATATTAGATTATGTGAATGGCTCCACATGCCAATTCACTTAAATCTAGTTTTGGTATCTAGTTTGATGTTGTCTTCATTTTAACCAAACTTGACGTCTGCTTAACTTTGTGCTGCTTGAAGGACTTTGATGTCATGCTGCGGATCTTAAAAGCATTTCCTCTGAGACGACATGAGTCAGACGGTGACAGAGCCATAACTCACTGTCCCTGTTCCTACAGGCTCATTATGTCCCTTAAAATCGTCTGTTTTTCCTGAGTTATTTGGGGATGAACGTCTCTCCTTCCGCTCTGTCATTAACCGACTGATGACATCACAGCCAGGAAGCCGTAATGACAAATTTCAGGAACCAATAAAGTCAACAGAGGGTCCGGCTTCCTGGAGGAGCCACTTTATTTAAATGGCCGATCAAACAATCGCGCAAAGAATTTGGCGCCACACCTGAGGAAATGAAGACGCACTGGAAGGTTCCAGCTTCACTTCTCCGATATCGGACCCGAGGATGGAGATGACGGCCTATTTATGACCTATTGTGTTTCTAAAAAAAACAAAACAAGACAAAACAAACTAGATTTCCCATCCAACAAACACGATGTGTTTGTGTGTTTGTGTGTGCCTGTCTGGGCCTTGTCCTGTTGCTAGTCAGATGGGTGTCTGTGAAGAGGATTACTACTGTAAGCCTGCTTTACCCACACACACTGTCTCAAAGACCTACATTCACAAGACCCACTTTCCACACCATCCAACCCCCCATCCTGTGCTCTGTTCAAGAACACATGGACATGTTTTATTTTTTTATTTTTTGTGAGAATACAAGAAACAAAACAGCGTGTTTGCGGCGGTGGAAGCGGGGCTGTGTGTTTCCTCGCTGCATATCTCTCGGAAAAGAGTCAAACAGCAATTTACGAACGCCTTTAGAGATGCCATCTTGTCTCTGAAACAGACAGCACAAACCAGAGTGCACTTATTTTGTTTGTTTATTCCAATAATTGCCAAATCATTACTGAAAAGACAATTTAATGCTGAAATATTTTTATGGCGTTACAGCTAAGATAAAAATGCAAAAGCACAGCAGCTATTGTTTAAAGCTAAATATTAAAAGTGTCGCTCCCTCAGCAAACATTTGTTCAACACTACATATATCTACGTCTATATTACCTTCCCACCTATACATGTTTCCGTATCGTTGCATTTAATATAAATCCAGAAAGAAAATGTATCTGACAAAGGCTAAAAGCAGGACTCTGTTCCTTGGCATGTTGCACCTAAAACTCATGGCTGACTGTATGTCCTCCTAACAATAATCCCTCTCCCTGCTAATACAACTAAAGCGGCTCGGAGCCTTCTGCGTGCGTTCGTGTGTGTGTGCGGCCTTCTATCCATGACCCATGACTTCCCTCAGACAGGGTGACCCCGTTTCAATAATTCCATTAAAACTATTACAGATTTCACCAGCATCTCTAGTCAGCATGTACATTACTCGTGTAAGCCGTTTGTGTGAGAAGCTTCGAGGAAAAACGCTTGAGTATTTTTCTACAAGCGGTTATTTGACTCAGTGTATGCTTAATGTCAAGTGTTTTGACATCAGTTAAGGCTCCAGCATCTTCTGGTGAAGCAAAGAAGGAAACATTTTTGCACATCGAAGGTGAAGATTTTAGGAGGGGATGCAGGGGATACGTTTTTTGAACGTGCAGAAAGTTTTCCTGCTGAAACACATATAAAATTCTTAAAGTTTAGGGGTTTACAAGCAACATTAGATCATTTATTTTGAATCCATTTATTCTGGCACGAATCTGTGCACATTTGAAGAAATCACATTGCCAAATAAAAGACACAAAGGCACATAAATCGTGCCAATATGTGTGTTAAATCAGCAGGGAAAATATGGAATGAATACAGTTGAACACAGGAGAATAAATATTTAAATGCGATACAGAATTCCTGAGACCCCCCAATGCATTATACTCATTATATTTTCAATTGTCATCCAGTGCATGCATTTTGTGGTTTATTTTATATAAATAAAGATGTTGTCCACAAATAATTGATGCAGGATAGGCATAAACTGGTGCATAAAAAGTCACCAGAATGCAAGAAATAAAGTGTTTGACGCTCATCATGTCTTGCGGGAAAATGCCATAGACCTCAAATAGAATAATAAAAATCACAGTAATGAATTTTGAACAGCTTTGGGGGATGTAGTATTTAATTAATAAAGTGCCCTATGTGCTTTTAAAGTTGATCAATCAGTCAAGGAGTTTGTGAAACAGCGCTCCTCCAGGTAGATGCTGGTAGATGACAGTCAATGTGTCTTGCTTGTGAACAAGAGTCAAATCTATTGATCTGATGGTATCACACTTTTTTTTTGTAATATTTGTAATATATTCTTGGCTTTTATTTCCAAAATAGTTTTGTAAAAACACAGAATTTCTTTACCAAGCACTTAGGGGATTTTACTGTATTCTAAGACAGTAAACAAACAAAAAAACAAACAAACAAACTCTTACAACTTGGCGTCCACATGTGTGGACATCACATTTTGAGTTAAATGTTTAAATTTTTATTATATACAAATTGCTATATATACATACATACATATATATAGAATTCCTCTTTGCTATTTTATCAGATGAAATAGCAAAGAGGAAAAATAATTTAAAAAATAAAAAATAAAAAATCAAACAAGAGCTTAAGAGGATAAATAAGAAAAGAAAGCAAACAAACAAAAAGAAGAGACGTTGTTAAAACACTCCAGGCTGTAGTCTCGGCCCTTCAGGCCTGACGATGCCACTGGTTAAGCATCTTGTCATCTCAGGCCTCACAACTAAAAAAATAGCTTTAGCAGCCTTTAAATGTAGTTAACTACCAAACACCAACTGGAAAAGTTAGCTAACTAGCTAGGTGCGAGTTTTCCAATGTCATTATTTTGTCCCTGGTTTTGTGAGATGAGCAAACCAACATCACCATAACAAGGGCAGTGGGACCCGACTATCACCTGGACACTCACCACTTCACCTGCAGCCACAGTAAAGTGGTCCTCCATGTCAAGTTGGTAAGTGAGACAAATACATCCTCTTTGTCTGTTTGTGTTTGTTTTGCCGCCATATTTAACAAACTTGGTGTGGCTGTGAATGGTATGGAGGTTGGACTGTCTGAACACACAGTTGTATTGTGTGTAGCCTGGACTGACACCATTTGAGCTGCAACAAATTTGACTTTATTAGTTTATTTATTCACATGTGGCTGTGTGTAGTTGTGTAATTGTTTATAGGCTGGATAGTGGTGCTCTTTAATGCAAAATTAACTTGTATAAGTAACCACCATACTGTAACCTATGTAGGATGTTCTGGTTTATTATGTCAGAAAATACAGACAAACTGAGAGAAATTCTTGTTTTGTCCAACAAACAGTCAATCTCATAAAATGAGTCAATTCATTATGATAAGCAATTAAGAAAACCAACAAACATTCATATTTAACAGCCAGATCCTGGGATTTCTGCTTTAAAATGAAAAAAATTAGTCATTAAAATTGTTGCAGCTTAATCCTTGTCTACAGAACAAGGGACCTCTACATGCATACATTTAAAGAGTTATAATTATTTCTACTTCATTTTATTTTAATGTTCCACAAAAGCAAATGTGAAGCTTCAGCATCTGAGTCACACAAATTAGGAGGTGTCTTCGTTAAAGCCTAATATACAGAAACTGATCTGAGGACTGTACAACGGAGCAGTTTTGATACAAGATACTTTCTGTGCATTAAATAGCCTGACAAAACCTACGACTCCAATCAGAGATAATGAGCATCACAACAGTGGTTATCAGCTTTCTTTCCTTCTTTCTTTCTTTCTTTCTTTCTTTCCCATATGAAAGGGGGCGTTTGATGCACCATTTGACTCTTACTCCCACAACATGGACCGATTGTGTACCGCCTACTGAAGTCAAGAGTAACAGGTTGTTATAATGAAGAGCTATGAAAAATCTAAACTTCTTTTTTTTCTCCACAGTAAGAAGCACAGTTACTGCAGATGATCCAAGAGAGGAACCGCTAATAGTGTAAGTTAACACATGTATTTTACCAATCAATGCGCTGTTATTACTGCTTGTTTCTAACATGACAGCTGCACATTAGAGCTCTTAAACTTTATGCATCATGCATTTATACATGATAAAGTGCATGTAGGTCTAATATGATCCTAGGATGAAGTGTACATGGAAATCACTTGAGGATTTGGTCAGATATTTTGAATAATAAATACCAATAGACCAATCAGTTTTCTAACCTGTGTTCTATTAGCTGCAGTGCCAGCCATGTAAAACGGACTTGGCATCAAACCAAGCGTAGAAACACATTTGAATTTTGGTGACACTGAAGCTCTGACTTTAGGCTCACCGTACTTTGCTAACTCATTCATCTTGTTTTGTATTACACCCCTCTGTACTGTGGAACCCTCTCAGTTCTGTTTGTATTACATTGAGTGGCAATGTTTTCACACATGGTCAGTCTACATGTATGACTTTTGGAATGACCCGCACGGAGATGTGTCGATGACAGATTTATTTCACACTGAGCATTGCAATTTCTGTCTTAGTCCTAAAACAGACTCGCTAAAAACTAGATACATACAAGAGCTGACTGACTCAGACTGCTGAAGCCTGAAGTTCAAAATCTATTTTTTGGATTCGACAGAATTTCCTGAGATTTTCCCTTAGAGAGATTTTCCTCAGAGTGATGGCAAAAACATAAAACATCCAGCGAGTGGCAGTTCTGCACACGAAAAAGCCTTATTGATCTGAGAGGTCAGAGGAGAATGGCCAGACTGGAAGAGGCTGACAGAAAGTAGTGAGGGTATTGTATTGTTGTTGACCTTGTGCATCCCTTTATGGCCGCTGTTTATCTTCTAATGGCTACTTCCAGCATGATGATGCGCCATGCCACAAAGCAGAAGTTGTTTCAAGCTGGTTTCATGGACGTGGCATTAAGTTTAGTGTACTTCAGCGGCGTCCCATCTCATCAGGTCTGAGTCGAACACCTTTCAGATGTGATGAAATGGAGATTTGCAGCATGTAGCTGAAAAAATCTTCAGGAATGATTTTATGCAATCATGCAGCAGAACCTCAAAGCTTTAAAGATTTGGTGTAATCATATATTAATGTGTATGAAGGTTGTAGCTTAAGCCTTGATTGTACTGTGTACTGTGCTATACATATGTTGGTTAGGCGCTGTTGTCTTTGTGTGTGACCGTGCCCTGACCTCTTCATGTCAGGACTTTATTTTCTAATCAGAATCTAACACTGAATCCAACGTAAACATCTCTCTGATTGTTTAGGTAATTTGCTGTAGATTTGCTTGAATGTGAGTCATCTTAAGCTGTATTAATGTTGGCATGCAGTATTTATAGATCAAAGATCCTGTA
Organism: Stegastes partitus; assembly: GCF_000690725.1. Lineage (NCBI taxonomy): Eukaryota > Metazoa > Chordata > Actinopteri > Pomacentridae > Stegastes > Stegastes partitus. The sequence goes on along the minus strand of NW_007578888.1, from coordinate 12,156 downwards.
TGCTTTGTCCTTGCATTAGCGTGCCGTGTGTCATATATTATTTGCTCACCTCTGTGTGTGTGCTCATGTGTATATCCAGTATGTCCATGTATTCTCGCACACGTGCCTCCATGTGGGGGTGCAACACAGAGTCCTGTGCCGGTAGACACAAAGCTGGCCCCCATCCCCCTCTTCCTCTTCCCTGGGGGTGAGATAAGACACAGTCTGTCCAACTGCCTGCTCCCAGCAGGAGGGGGGCTGGGGGCTCGGGATGGGAGGTTATGGAGGTGGTGGGGTGGGGGCAGTCTAGCCATGTTTACAAGCTGGAAGTGGTCGGTTGGGGGTTTAAAGAAGGGGACAGTCACTTCTGGCATTCATATGCTTATTTAGCCCCAGCATAGCCTGCAGTCGTGTTTTTTTCTAACCTCGGTGAATTACACAAAACATCACATGCAAACACAGTGTACGTACACATGGCTCCGGCATGTGCACATGGATGTTACATACAAAATAGCCGGCTCTCTTATTTCAACGTCTTTATAGCTTGTCAGTCGAGTGTGGTCAATTAAAAGATTTTGATATTACTGTAAGCAAAATCAGCTGACAGTAGCAGGAATACAGCTCGCTGATTGTCATTAGAAAAATGCTTTGAGCGCAGCACTTTCCATGAGATTATTTTTGAGCCAGTATTGATCTGTAGCTGGGAACAGTCACACACAGAACTGCCTTTCTGTGCACTGTTTACAGTTGTAATTAGGATTTGGGAGTTTAGCTGCCACTAATTATCATCCTCCATTCAGTTGTGCCACCGCACATGTTTGCACATAGATTGAACCCCCCAACACACACACACACACACACACACACACACACAGACGTAGCATCACTAAGATGTGTTTTTATGAAGAAATGTATTAAAATTTAAAGTTCCCACATTGTGCTTCTTTTTAGTAAATTATTGAAGGTCTCACATGTCTTCAGAATGTGTTGCAATTTTCAGCTCAAAATACGGCAAACATGGTTCATTTCACCATGACTGTATGATCTCTGGTTTTAGTTATGTTCTAAACTGGTTGTTTCAATGTCTGTAGCTTCAAATGCTGCTGCTGTCCACGCCCCCTTCAGGAAAAAGACTCTCTCTGCATCTGTAATTGAGAGCACAGAGGAAAAAGACTGACTGCACTGCAGCCAAAGTAGACATGATTCAGTGTGTGTGACCAGGATTTTCTGTCTCCTCTAACTTTCTAAGTGATCATTTATATGTAAATATCATCACATTTACAGCACAGCTGTTGTTTTTAGCTCATGTTCATACTGAGGTTGTCCAGCAACATTTTTATTTATAAGTAGTTTAGCAGTGCAGAGCAACATATTGGAAACTGTTAACACGTACTTTCAATTTCATGCTCGTTCTGTTGTGTGAAAACAGTAACAGGAAAATATGTAAATGAGAACCGCTATATTAAGAACTAGTTGTTCATTGGTTTCAAATCGGTCTCAAAGTTTCCACTCAGGATTTTTTTAGTTGTTGTGGTGACATTGCCATCAACAATAACAGTATTCTACTGGCTTTTAAGTTCCTCAGATACATGGAGTGCATGATGACTCTTGTGTTAACTTTTGCAGCTCACAGCAGAACATTTGGTGGCTTTGCTTGTGGTTGAGACATTCTAGAGTCGACAGAAGTAGCTCTGGAGAAGTAAAACCTTGAACCACAAATACAAAACACAATTAAAAGGGCTTTCGCCATTTTGTTTTGCTGCTGACACCATACAACAGGAAGAGGACCTCTTTTAAATAATAATACACTGGCAGGTTACAGTTTGATCATTGAAAGAGCAGAAACCACCTCAGTGTACACTACAGATGTAATCAGAATAAATAAAGAACTCATATAATAAGCACATTTTCATCCACTGCAACTCTTTCTTGCTGTTATTTGAAATTACTGCAGCACACAAGTTAACTTCATCATGTCAAACGGACGCTGCAATAAATAAATAACCAACTCTCCCACTGCACCCAGTGTGTCAGCGGCTTTGTTGATGGAAACCTTTTGACTGATGCGAGGAGAATTTCATGCATTACTGGGTTCAGGAAAAAGCGGTGATATTCTTCCTTTACCACCGTGTGACCACTGTGCATTTAGTGCAGTTAACAGTTGGTCGTTGAACAGAGCAAACACTGAGACTCGCAGGAATTCTATCATCATTTTCCAGCAGCTCATTTGCAACAGATTTACATTCAGGTGTGGCTGAAACTCTGTGGGTGGTTATTTTCCTTCATTATTTTTTTCTTCAGATATTTAGTTTTTTATCACTAAAGACAAAGAAAAGGAGCAAATCCTCAAAGGTGAGAAGCTGTGTGACAGAATAGCTAAATTATAGTTTAGGAAAACCCAGAAAAAGTAGTTGGTAGTAGTATGAAACATCACTGCCAGTTCAGACTTAGACACCACAAAGCTTCACACAAAATTTCTCAGCTGTTGAAAACACAATGCTGTTCTTCATTGACTGTTGTTTTTCCACAAATATCACCCCAAGGGTGAGACCTCATACAATATCTATCTAATTCCATTGTTAATTTAAGCAGCTGCAGCGTATTTCTGGCAGCATTCAGTTTTTCACAATATTGACTTTGAAGTGTGGAGCTGCTGAAGTCATGTGACTGCCAGAGCTCAAATAGGTAAACAACCCAAATCATATCAATAATTTGTGATGTACTTATTTAGAGCACTTTCAAACTGTATTTTTTTCAGATGCTGGCATTTTCTTTTATGGATGAAACAGAATGAATCATTGAGGTAATAAATATTTTGGGAACTGATACTACACCCAAAGTCTGTCTTTTTCGTATAAAATGCTCTGTAGGGTGCAAAGATCCAGCTAAGGTCTGTCTTTGGCAGTATTTCTATATTTTATATAGTGTACCCTCTCCACTCCCACACACATCACATCACATTAAATCATCACATGCATCCCCCTCTCTGATGTCCCCTCTCTTTCGTACAGTACAGTATAGAATGTGCGTATTATTACTATGATAAATCAAGAGAAATGTCAGTGAACACATGAAACATAAGCTATGAAAAATGATTGATAGGTGCAATATCAGCATGAGATAAGATTGCAAAGACTACAATATCCTTTCCCTTTTCTTTTTCAATTATGTTAACCAAGAAGAGTCATTTCCTCGCTTGCCTCTTGATTATGAATTGCACTGTCCTCAGCCTTATTGGGCCTTTCTCCCAGAGGCCAAAACCCCCCACAGAGGAACAATGTTGATGTCAGAGTCACTGACAGAGAGCTGACTTTAATAAAGCAATGGGAAATTCATTTTCAAAGGAAGGAAGCAGCGTGTGGAGACAAGACGACTCTCGAATACGAGGCTCAAGGCACGGCGGTGCAGTTACCGCGCTCCCAGTCACACACGAGTGCACACACATATGTGCTCAAATTCTGATGTCATACAGCGAATGGGCTCTAAAAGTACACAGAGTCCTGATGCAGTATCACAGAGGAACTGTGTAACATGTGGCCGCATGAGCAGCTGATTTGGCGTCTAGTCGGCCGTCTGTGACAGCATTCCTTCCAGCAGGAGGGTAACAGATGAGGTCGAGGGCTAAACCACCACATTACCGCTGCTCTCCTTACAGTTTGGTGTGAGGTGACAAACGCCTCCATGTGGATTACAGCATTTCTGGCATTTTACAACCAGGTTAGCACTACAGCGGCAACACAAACCTCACCCGCAGTCAAAGTCGTAATCCAAACCCTCGAGTTGTGTCGCTTTTTTTTTTTTTTTCGATAGACAGAGAGTTTGGGGACGGCGACAAATGGAAGGGGAAATCTGAAGAAGTCGGGGTGACAAATGTGGTAATTTGAGACAAATGTTTTGAGTTAAAAGTTGGTTCAAAACTGCTGGGGTTGTTGGCCCCTGTGTTTATGTGTGTATTTGTTCTCTGGGTAATGCTGAGTCTGTAAGATTCCTGTGTGGATTGGAGTAAATGAGGGCTGTGGAATTCGAGTGGAGGGTAATCATAGCAGACCTACAGGAGTAACCAGATACCGACTGCCAGACTTCAGAGGAATGGGAATCCCTCCACGCCGACACACCACCTCCTGCAGGAGACACTTTGGCTGGGACATAACCGCTCCCCCCCTCCTCCTTTAACCCAAACCAGGCCCTTAGAGTGTCCAGCCTCCCGCCCTCACTCAATATCTAATCTTTGTCTGTTTGTCCTTGATTATAGGCCCTAAAATGCACATTTGGCAGCATTAATACTGCTCTGAAGCTCAAACAACCGGTCAATTCATTGAGGAAAAGTTTCTGCGACTAGTTTCAAAATCAGTTTATCACATATCAAAAATAGCAAACAGTCCTTTGTTCCAGACTCTCAGGTCTGAGAAAACACTGCTTATATTTATCCAGTGTTACAGTGAACTGAATATCTTTGGGCTAAGACAAGATGATACGTCTGTTTAATAAGGCATTCAGTATACAGGGTTTATGAGTTGTAAGGAATTGCTTTACTGATTATTATTAGTTTTTGCTGGTTATTCCTCGTTAACATTCAGATTTTTTGTGGATTGACGATTTAATTTCCTAAAGACACTGGTCTACTGGGAAATATGCTTGTTTACTTTCTCTCGAAGAGGTTTATCTGAGAGAATGGCTGCTGCTTTCACGTCGGTCCAGTGAATGAAAAAGGCAACAACCTTAGCTTAGGTTCAGAGTTGTTGTTTCACACGAAGGTTTTTATGTGAATTTCAGATGAAATGAGGTAAAACGTTTTAACAAGCGACCTTTAGAAGTGCATATTTGTGGGTTTTTGTTACAGTTTGAAAGAAGCAGACTAGGTGGTTCCCCCATTTCTGTGTTTTTGGTGCTAAGCCGGAGGTCTTCCTGACTCAGAATGAATGAGTCCTGAAACTGAAGAGTTTTTTTTGCTGTTATTTAATGAGCAAAAAATTCTATTAGCTTTCCTACATAAAGTTCCAATTAACAAAGCTAGATATAAATATGTTTCTTATTTGATCATTTTGGTTTTGATGACTTTGTATTGATGCGGCCTGATACTTCTGTTAGTCAGGAAGAACCCGTAAACGTTAACAGTTTTTAGCTGGTCTTACATTTAGCAGAGAGACATGAGAATATTATCAGTCTTTTTATCTAATTTGCCACCAGAATACAAATTAGTTTATTTCCTAAACTTTTTTTCTTCAAGTCTGTCTCCTGTTCGTCAGGGCAGAGCCAGTTAAGTGACTGGCTGTTGTCCTAAATAAGTAAATACAAACACACCTGCAAAGTAGAAGTTTTACTAATCCCAAGATTTCAAATTTGTCAGTGTGAATATCTTATTCCAGAACTATAGCGTAATAATAAATTATTCATAAACAGCTCATTTGTTCATATAACACCCACCATCCCAGCGACTGCAGTGATGTGTTTTGCCTTCCTTGTGATAGAATATGTATTCACATTTCAATATCATGCTAATTTCACAAAACTTTCGACACTAGATGTGAACATAAACATACATAGACATGTGCTGCATGTATATTACGGATTTAATTGATATTTCACAACTTCGCAAGTCTTCTAAATCCTCAAACAGTCCCCCCGTTTTGCAGAGAGTAGTCAGTGTGCAATTAAAATGTGTTGATTATGGAAAGAAAAGAAAGAACACAGACAACAATACTCAACAACCATCATCGATTCCGCCTCATTTTTCTACAGTTAACAGTTGACATTCACTTTATCACCTTTTGCAACCGTAGCTTAGAGGATCCCACTTTCATGCCAATTAAGCATCCACAAGACTGAACTGGAAAAAAAAAAAAAGTACACACAACAGCAGTATCACTAATAGTGTCTGATATCCTCTACTAATAAAAGTAGAGTGAGCATTTCAGGAAAAAAAAAAAAAGAACTCGTGAAGAATTAATCCCTGAGGGAAAATTTGGCGAGTGTCTGACACAAGCAAGAAGATATTCAACACATTCTTTAAGTATGTATACACGTACTCAAATGTGCGTGTGTGCGTGTGCGCCGACGCAGACACTGAGGTGTGGACTCTTTCTGCTGTCTTGTACAGTAGACCCTGGGGCCTTGTTATATGAAGAGCCAGATCAAAGCAGGAGTGCTGATCCAAGCAGGAGGAAGAGATAAAGAGAAGAAGATACAAAGAGAGAGAAAGAACGAACATCCTGGGATGAATTCTATAACTTCTGCTTTTGCTCTAATTATCTCCTCACTCAATGCCAGAAGAATACAAGCAGCCGAGAAACCGCTTTCTATTCATCATTAACACACATGAGTGGGAGCTCCTTGAAGATCCAGTTTCTCCTGTGCTACTGACTCATTTGCCGTCTACTCTGCATCGGCCTCGGAGTAACAATACTGACTTACTATTGTGGTTTCTTGGCATGGGTACAGAGTTTGTCCTTTCTCCCTCAACCGTGCTGCAATGAATTTGAATGGAATTTTCTTTCGCCACATTCACAGCACTGGCTCTTGACATTTATAAAATTCAAAAGCCTCTTTCCAGAGATCACGTCCTTGATACTCGAGAGTCAGGATGATCCGCAGACCTCACCTTGAACAGAAGTGCTACGTTTTCTGTGAAAAGAGTTTCTCTGAAATCTGTGAGCGATTTCTGAAGACGAACGCAGTTTTTGGAAAAATAAGTTGTCAAAGAGGGAAAAAAAAGGTTGTTGGTAAAACAGTTAACAATGCTTCCATTATGTTTGCATTATTGAGGACGTTGGTTTGTTTCCAGGAGTGCAGGGGACATAATGAAGTTAGACTTTTATAATAGTATGAAAAAAAATAGGAGAAGAATAGTAGAAAATTATGCAAATTGCTGAATTATTGCGTTTCTTTGATGTTTCTTTGATGGAACCTAATACTTTATGTAGTATTTCCATATCTGAAAAGCTCTGTCCTTACCTTCTAATTACCATTTTATTTATATTTACCCCTAAAGCAGCCAAAGGATTCCGTCTGGGGCTCCAACAAATTGCTATTTTCATTAGTTATACATTTGCTCAGCTTTTTATTCTAATAATAACAATAATAATAAAGTGATGAGGATAATTTTCCTGGATGTTTTTCCCATCCAGTTTTCCCGAAGCTACAATAAAAGAAAAGAAGAATGCAAGAAACGTGTGAGGACAAAATCAATTTTATTTATGATCAATTTCCTGTGTATTTACTTATTTTCAGAGAAGCATTGCTCGTGTATTTGAAGGATGTCAGTACTTTCAGTGGTGGACCGTGTTGTGACACCAGAAACAGGGACTTCCTCATATTGGAGAAGTGGGCACATGAGGATGTTTGGCTTTTTGCACAAGCAATAAAAATGGCCATCGGTTTGTTTTCTGTCAAACTACTAAATCGTTCCATTTTTAGTGCATGTTGCTCCAAACCCAGCGATGAGAAAAGTCTACTTTTATGAATCCCAAAATCTCTCACTGCTCGTTTAGTCTCATCTGGTGAGTGGACAGTCAGAGGACACTAGAGAGATGCTACTAAAAGACTGAAATGCAGAAAAATGGTGCTCGCTGTCCTCTCCGAGTTTAACCAGTCAGCGCTTTTTTTGCTCCGAGTTTACCCAATTAGTGTCAAGACCTGCTCAGCACCTTTTTCAGGGCCACTTACAAATACCTACCCTGGGGTTGGGAACCTCCTTACGAGAGGTTCTGCAGAGGCGGTTCTTGCTGTTGGAACACATTCGCCTTAAAACAGGCTGTTCCTGCAGTGAGAAATGGCCTGATTATGCTCCTGGGGGCTGGAGGCCGAAATCTCAGGGGCAGACAGTTCGCTTGAGCAAATAATATCAAAAGCATCTGCACGGCTCTATACAAGTGATATAATCAGTGTTCCTGTAATATGGGACGCTCATATCCATTTTTTATAGAGTTCAGAGCAATTAATCTGATGCGTGGGAGTAGAAGCGGTAAACAGACAAAGCGAAAATCTTTATTATGTAATAGATCTTGTCTTGCACTATGTATCACCTCTCAGTCTCGCCGCCCTCCATGTATATGTTCTGTCTCTCCAGCATGACTTCACCCCTCTCTCTCTCCCCCACCTCCCCTCCTGTCTCCTCTCTCTCTCTGAGTGGTCTTTTCCTGTTGCCCTTTTCTAAGAACAAGCCAACAACGTTGACGTACTTCCATGTCGTACTGGGCGAGCTGTACTCTCCAAACAAACACTCTGAGGCTGAGAGAGACACACTGGCAGAAAGAAGATCAAGATAAAGAGGAAGAAAGAAAAAAAAAAAAATACCACCAGGGAGGGACTGTTTGTTAAAATGAGATACTTGAGAAAGAAAGAAGTCCTGAGACAGTTTGATTTATTGTGCTGCATGCACTGTGCTCCACAGACAGTACATGGAGATGTTGTGGTAAACATCAGGGTTTGTTATCAGGAGAATAAATGAATATTTCCCCCCAAAGTTTCCTATATTAAATCATAGGGAAGAACCCCATTTTCATACCTTAAGAGTGAATATTGTGCTGCTTTCTTAACTTTAAATTGCACATCAACCAGTGCTTTACTGTAAGTTTTGTCTCAAACGTGATAAATCCTCTGCTGCTAGATTTAATTAAACTTTGAAAATCATTCTCTTTTTTTTTTTCAAAATAATTGAGGCCGTCTCTGAAAACCAGTTGCTGTCAAAAGTTAAAAAACAGAGTTTGCCTCATGCATTCATGTTTTTTTTTATTATTATTATTATTATTTTTTACGTGCTTTTGAACAGCATATTGACAAACACCTCACTCTAAATTGCCTCAGTCACACTTGATGGTGCTAATCATACGTGAGTAACCAGGCGCTCTTTCATCTTATAACATTTTTTTTTCCCCCCCTCGCGATTACACGTCGCTCTTTGGTTTGTGCAGCGATGCCTGATATTGAATGGTACTGAATGAAACGTTGGAGAGAGAGACTTTTAGCTGAAGTGAAGCAGATGCTGGCTTTCATCCAGTACCTGCCATCATTCATCTGGGCAACGGGGGTTATTGAGAACAATCATAGACGGAGAGAGAAGTGTGCTGACAAGCTTTATACGCGTGATGATGTGTAGGTCTCCCTCTGCAAAAGAGCCTGAGAAAATGTTTTTCATTCCACATCTCTGCCATTGTTACTTACTGCAAGCGCTCGCGTTACACGGATGCCGACATTTTTGGAAAGTTGCACAACATAAATATTTAAGTCTACTGTGTAAAGCAGAAGTTTAACACAATCGAATGCATTTTACAGCAAATCAAGCGCTTGCAGAGGGATGCAGAGAAGAAACCAGAGCTGCAGTATTATATATTTTATAGAAACTCCATTGAGTAATCATTTTTTTCTTATGAGCAATAAGTAAAATAGCTTCCCGGGTTTAGTTTGTATCCAATGCATTGATTAGAAAATGAAAAAAACGTGGCACAGAGAACTGCTTCCACAGCTTAGCAAGGCTAAACATGTCTCAGGCCTATTTCTGAAGTGAACACACAGGGATGAAATTGATATTGATCTTCTCGTCTAACTCCTGGTAAAAAGGCAAACAAGTGGAGTGCTGTCAGACTGTTCCTTCAAGAAGAGTTGCTTCGCTGACGTTAATCGATCTCTCTTGACAAATAGGTGAAAATAGTGAGTGCTGTTAATGGTATCGTCGTATAATGCGGCTGTGATAGAGAAACTTTACATCATGGCAGCTGGATTCATCTCTGAATATGTTGTTTGTCCCTGTTGACGTGTAATGACGGTTTTTTGGATGATGGTCACCATGTGGTAGCTCAGACTCTGGCAGCACACACAAGATATGCTAAAATGTATTTGCTGGCGTCTAGTCATTGCCTGACATATTAGCATGGATTAGTGCAATGTGTTTTATCAGTGATATTGTATATTTTATCGATTAAACTGTAGAAAAACATCAGATGAAAGTTTGAATGGTCAGAGCGACTTGCCTGTACAGAATTGTTTCCTGGCTTCCTGACAAAAAAAAAAAGGCATATACATATTTTTTCAGCCTCCTTGATACCAATTCATGGTTTCTGCATCCCTGTGTGCTGATCGATGTGGACTTTGAACGCAGACGGCGGATGCACACATGGCTCCATTTATATTGCAGTGTAAGTACATGTTGGCCTGCTGTGCAGACGCTCGCATTGTCCTTCACACAGTAAAACACAGGACTCCCGTGGATGTTTTTTTGAATGGCTCAATGTGCACTTTTTTACAGGATGTAGCGGCTACAGTCGTACTCAAATGTATTCATACCCTTCCATTAAAGAAAAGGCAAAATTCACAATAGACACTCAAATAGCTAGAAAAAGTAGTAATAAAAAAAAATTGCTAAATTGTAATTTAGTGAAAGAAGACATTGCTTTTGAATTGTGGTTGAAAAGAATAATTTACAAAAAACAAAACTATCCTGGACAAATTCGAGCACTTTGATGATGAGCAGTGGACCAGAATACCTGTCAGCAGAAGTCTGACTAAGAGTTACAGAAAACATTTGATTGCAGTGATTGGCTCATGGGGTTGTTCAACAAAATATTAGTTCACAGGTCCCATCAGGCTTGTTTGCTTGTGTATGTGTGTTTTCATTATTGAACCACAATTCAAAAGCAATGTCATGATTTTCATTAAATTTATATTTATTATTACTTTTGTCAGTTTCAACTTATTTCAGTGTAGCTTTTTTTTTCCTTCTTTAATGGGAGGGTATGAATACATCTGAGGATGACTGTAGCTAGTTTGAGATCTACCACCATGCCAGTGTGATCATTCCTGAGGTGTGCTGAGCACTGTTAGCAGATATAGCACAGGGTTTCTGGAGATTTTAGCATTTTCCACGTTGGTTGGGCTTGATGGAACGCAAGGAGCTAAAAATCAAAGCACTGCAGTCTCGCGGCGACTACCTTACCTAGTACTGTTTTAAATGATGAAAAATGAATGTAAAAGTGTGCGAGCATTTATTTTGAGCTCTATTTGTTCTCTTGCACATACTCGGCTGATGTGCTTGCAGCGGTTACAGTCTGTGTGGTCATACATTTTAGGCTGCACAGGGATATATTCACATGGACCCATGCAGACTTGGGTGAATGATGAAGTTAATGCCCTTTGGGTCCTTGTGGAGCCTTGAGGACATAAAAAGCATGAATTGGCCTTAATCCAGCCTTGCCCCTTTTCTGATTTTGCATCATGATTCTTAAACTCATGGGTGCCTTAAGCATTAAGCATGTATTTTACTTACTCTGCTTCAGTCGGGTTCTTTCTTGTTTATTTCCATCCAGTGCCACCACTATGTCACGGTTTTCACTTATCCTGTGAAATATCTCACCAACTACTGGACTGTCCTGTGACAGCACCCACCTGTTACTCAGAGCATCCGTTCTTTTAATTATGCATAACTTCCAGCCGCATTAGATGGATTGCCATGAAATGTGGTCCAGGTGCTCACGCCATCCACAGGATGAATTGTAATTACTTGTGTGACCTGCTGACTTCTCTAATGGCATCCTCATTTCACCTTTTCCTCCACGTTACTTTATGACCAGATCGTGCCAAAACGCTAAACTGAGATGATTAACGTAGCAAACATTAAAACCAGCATGCTAGCATTGTTTTCTGAGATTAGTATTTAGCTCCAGACAGCGGTGTACCTAAGAGAGACGAAAGGGTGTCTGTAGTCTTAGTCTTGTTCTCTATGTTGTGGTGCCTCATTAATAGTGAATTGCAAAGCATCATTAAGCCATTCACAAAGCCAAGGCTGCCTTCTGTTTTGCAATCTATTTTATGTTGTCGTTTTGATTAGAAAACTACTATGTGCAGAAGCAGCAGTGTGGTCGCTTGTCTCTGGGTTATATAAAGTACGTGACTTTCTTGTCCTTGTGTAGTGGTGGGCTTCATCACCATTTTTAGGGTCCGAGCACCCAAAAGGGTGCGAAGACCCTATTGGAACTGCTCGGATGATTATTATTATTCGTGCGAAAGACACGCGTTTTTGAGGCTCTAAACATACTCAAAAACTCACCAAAATTGCCATGTACATCAGACCTGGTGAAAAATTTTATAATTTGGAAGAACAATACACACCTCAATAGAAAAATTGCTCCACAGCGCCACCTTCTAAATTGTCAAAAGCACATTTGGCCTAGAGCTACGCAATTTTGT
>NW_007578887.1:176705-237317 GCF_000690725.1 Stegastes partitus | reverse complement strand
AAAGAAAGTGGAGGAGGAGAAAAGCGAAGCAGCGGGAGGGAGGGAGGGGAGTGATGGATCAGACAGATTCTCTAATGGTATTGATCCTGTCCAAGGCCACGGTAGAGATGAAGGCCTCCCCTGCACAGATACCCCGCTGTCACCTTGACCTTGGGCCAATCCCCGACCTCTGATCCCTTGACCCCTCCAGCCTGACCCCCAATCACCTCCCCTGCTGGTCCCCCTCCACCTCCTCCAAATGAGAATTGACTTAGCCGCTCCGTGCAGGGTGGAAACGCAGGTTAAAGTGTGTCAATAATGTTTCAGAAGAACAATTTCTGCGGCCGCTTTTGTGCACGCCGTAGCGTTTTGACATTTGCTCGCCGTGTGGATACCGTAGCGTGTCCGGCGAGGCGGTTGAAGGGAGCCGCGAGGCCGCTAACTGCCTTTAGCTATTGATCCGTCGGTTAAATTGCATGCACACGGAGTTAGCGGAGAGAGGGAGCATTGAGAGTCAGCCGCTAGACCGACGCGCACTCGGCTCACGATAGCCACCATCTAATGGTAATTGCTTTCGATCTCTCCCCACAGACGCGCGATTTACAGCGGCTCTTCTCCTGAATAGGTGACACCAAATATTTAGTGTGTAAGGTGTGTGTGTGGGCGAGGAAGGAAAAATGTATTACAGTTTGTTCTCATGCTCAGGTAGTTGAGGAATTGTACCAGAAAAGATTAAAAAAAAAAACGCCAGAGGAGTTCATCGACATCAGGTGGAAGGGAGGGGAAAAAAAAAACGGTTGTAAAAACATGATAGTTGATCATCTCTAAAAGGGACACTTGGCTTTCTCCTCACCCTACACTTCATCACCGTGTCGCCGCTGAATGGTGTTTAGGGAGCGGAGGGAGGGGGCGGCCGAGGCTTCTCCAGCAGCCCCCAGGTGATTACACTGAATGGATTACAGCGGGAAAACGGCTGTCCTTCTTTCAAACTGCCAGGTGGCGTCCATTTTTCTCCCGGCCTCATTGTTCGACTCTGTGTACAGGACAGATTTAGACGGGCCCAATAAAGTCCCATCTTTAGACGAGACAGCTTGATGCAGCACCTTCAGATCTCAATGGGGATACAGTAGATCAACGGGCCCGGGATGAGCTAAGACAAAGGTAGAGCCCGGAATGATGTGCTGCACTCGTGCGTGCCTGGAAATCCTCCATAAGCCATTAAAAACTGACCCGCTGGACACTTTCCAAACTAATCAATCTCGCACCCATTCAGTCGTCCCTCAACTTTTTCTTTTTTTTCTCTCTCTCTTTCCCCTTGTTACAAACAGCAGCCGAGTTCATTAGCCGGTATTTGCATCAGTCCGTTCCCCACGGAGCGGCGAGCTGTTTGTATCCCTCGTAGCCTCATACCTGCCAATGCTAATCCTGTTTACAGTAGCACTAAAACGCAACTTAGTGGGCCATCCATCCCCAGCATCTTTTTTCCACCTGTCAATAGGCTTAACGCGTCCACCAAATTTACGTCAGGGTTGTCGCGCCGGATTATGTAAGCCATTTGTACCACTTATTGCGGCGTTCGCCGGGTGTTAACAAACGAATCGCTGCTGTTGATTTTTTCAAGTAGCGTTCAAGAAGTGAAGAAAATCCAAAAGAAACATATTTATGATCCGTTTCTGTTTTTGTGGAGCTTCGAGTGACTGTTACTTGTACGGGACATTTAAAAGAAGAGCTTTGTGCATGTTTGAGTTTAAATATGAAGGTTAAGAATGTGATTTATGATGCAAATTTATCAGAATAATTCAAATATTTCAGTTAAAACCCTGCAAAATTACATAAAAAAGCACTTTAAGTTTAAAACCCAACCATATTATTAATTATGTGGCTGATTTAAAGTGAAGACGCCACAAAGTTCTGCATGTAAAACCAAATGAATCCAAAGTTTCCCTGTTATATATTTGCCCCAGGGGAGGAACAACCAGGTGCAGGGGCAGCAGACGTCTGCCTCGACCGGTCGGTTAAAGGTGGGGGAGAGAAAAATAGTGCAAGAGTCAAACACAACAAACAACACCGGACCGACTGGTGGCATCAGCGAGAATGTGGCGGATTTGTACAAAAGGTCGCGCTGATATCAAATGAATATTTGATGCCACAAGAAATAAAATCCGCAGATCCGCAGCCACACTTGCAGGGGCATCAGCAAATCAGCTCGACTGCGAGTTGCGAGGTTTCACCCAGCAACAACAAAATAATGAGGTTGACAATTAGTCAGCTGCTCTGAGGGGGAGCTTGTTATGCATCACGCCTTGAACTTGCTCGGGAACAATATTATATTAAAACAACAACTTGATATAAGATCTTGTTTGAATCCATTTATTTTATTTCCCCCCCTCCCCTAGTCACTGCTAAGGTTGGTTCCACGAGGACCTAATGTGTCCTCCTCTTTAAGAGCCGATGTTAAAATGGATTCCTGGAAGTTGTCCAACGCTGTTTTTGTTCGGGCTTTTGTTGCCGTTGGAGTATTGTGTATGATAGAGGGACCGCTGGGACTGTTTGTCACACTGATCCTCTTATAGTGCCTCTATCCCTTTGTTTAAAGCAACAATTAAAACTGTTAAGCCACCGACTGTTTTCCCTCTAAGAGCTTTTTTTTCTCTCTCTCTATAATCACTTCAAAGAGTTTAAAAGCCTTGATAAAAATACCATATTTCAACGGCACTCATTTCTACGTGAACAAATAATGTCAGTTTAGATTAGAAGCAGGGGTAAAGGAGTGCTGTAGGTAGGAAGGTGCACGTTTAAGCCTTGCTCCATAGAAACACAATGGACCAGAATACATTTGCTTTACAAGCTTCAACTTTATTCATAATATGAAGTTTCCTGCAGAGATTTATAATCGCTCCCTGAGCTTGTGAGACTCGTCCAAGTCACCATCCAGTGATAATTTCCTCATAATGAAGTCATTTTAATTTTTTTTTTTTGGAGTATCCTTGGCCTTGCTCCAGGTTCCCTCAGATGGCGACCAGATGTCGAGATGTATCTCTAAAGACTCCCAACATTTAATTTTTAGGAGACTCTTCTCTCAACATGTGAATCTGTCATTCTCACATGAGGGGTGGTGGTGGTGGTGGAGGAGGGTGGAGGGGGAGATAGAAGCATGGAATCAGTTTTAAGCTCTTGTTGTTGTTTTTTTTTTTCATTTCTCTTCAGCGAAAAAAAAAACCCTTTAGACTCGAAAAATATTGATCGGTCTCCATGAATCCTTTGAGTGAGAGGGTCTGATTGTTGGCAAAACATTTAAACATGCAATATGGTAGTATCTGCCTCTCTCATTAAGCCACTGCACAAGGCTGAATTTAAAGTGATGACAAGTTAGTGGCGAGTGTAAACAGGCAGGATTTGCTTGCCAACGGAGGCAAGTGTGTTACTAAGAGGTCTAGGGAGCAAGAAATAGTCTTGAAATATTTATAGGGTTTGACTTGGATCCCTCCCTGAGGATCAAGCATTGAAAACTTGCAATCTGTGGATCGCCAAAGGCAAACTGACGCGGAGGTCAAGCCTATAGGTTTTTCTTTACATGAAAACAACTCGTAAAAGGGAAAGAGACAGAGCAAGGGGAGAGAATAATATATTCTGCACCCAGGAGCGGGATTTTAGCTTGAGAGGGTTATGGATTTTTTTTACTCCTTCCCAGCTTTTTGTTGTTACAGACATCTCCCCTCATTTTCCCGGGATCAAAAATCCATTTTGGATCATCCATTCAATATTAAATCTGGCAGGTACTTGTATACACAACAAACTCAATTTGCTGAGGCGATTTTGAGATCTTTCATGGATGTGTCAATGACAGACAACAAAGATCCTTTCTTTCATTTTTAATACGACGGCAACAGGTCGAGTCACATCCAGTCGTCTGCGCGAGGGGAAGAAAAAAATAACTTTTGATTGTTTTTTTTGGACGTTTTCCTCGTCGCATTGCAGATATTCTGAATATTGAAAGTGCTATTCATGTCATATCATCTATGAAATGGGGGCAGGACCTTATTGTGCATTTATCTAAAAGACACTCAAATCCATTTCATACCAAAACAGAGCCCACTCCACTGAACTGCCACCCATGACTCTCCTCACCACCACCACCTCCAAAAAACAGAGCGAGGTTGGCTTCTCATTTCCTCATGGTTACCCAGGCAATGAGGCCAGGAAATTGGACAGTAGGAGGCAGCGTCTCAGCGCGCCATATGACATGCCTCAAATCCCTCTAAAGGGGTCCTTTAGAGAAGCCAGAAATATGCCTGATTACTTTTCTTTATTTCAGCTTCTCCCTCCAATCTGAAATATCACCATTATTTTTTTTTTTTTTCTTCTTAGAGGAAAGCAATTATTTTCCATTGGCGCTACGAGAACTCCGTCTGCAATTGTCTGTCCAGCAAGCGGTGTGTAATCTCCTGAAATGAGGCGAGACTTGTGTCCTGTGGTCTCAAGTGCTCTCGTGCAATATTCACACGGCAAAAATTGCCGCTACGCCGACGCCTCCCCCCCCCCACCACAACACAACACGTGAAGTAATTACGAGGCAACAATTACCCAGGCGAGGCCAGACGTAATCGATAGGCCATCAGACAGACGGGTCAGGGGCCAAATGTCACGGGTCAAGGTTCAGCTTCTCTCTAACTCTCTGTGTATATGTGTATGTATGCGCGGTTTTTTTCCCCCCCTCGTCCTCTGGAGAGAGAGGATGCTGATTCATAACTAGCAGGGGGATGGACAGTGAGGTGGAGTCCAGCTGTAGCTCCGTGATCTATTCTTCTCCGGGCGGCGAGTATTGATTAGAATCTACCGCGTTATTGTAGCCCTGAGGAGAGGCAATCCAAACAGCTGGGACAACACTCAAGGTCCCTGCTCCAACACACCTGGGGAGCGATACAGTTGATAATATCACACGCATAAAACGGGGCTGTTTAACGCCGGCCGAGTGCATCCGTCTCCATCAGGTGGCCTGATTTCGAGCTGGAAAGAAATCTTTAACCCTCTCGCAACAGAGGAATGCCCTGCGTGTTTGACTTTAAAGCAGTGTTCAAAATAGCAGCTAATATATGCCAGGTGTGGCGGCTTATTGCTTCGCAGCATCAATTAAGCTAATGATGCCACGAGACAGGTGAAAAAGAGGCTCGTTTATGCACAATATCCAGTGTAACAGGTCTGAAACATGCTGTAGACATTTGGGCGCGAAATCTTCTCGGAACACAGTTTGTTGACATGAATTTGTGAGCGTTAAGCGGTGATTTATATGTTGATATTCTTCCTTACAAATCACCAAAGTCTGGGTGTGTGACATCATTACGCTAATTGATGTTACCGAGCAATCAGCTGGCACACCTGGCGGGTGTTCGCTCTCTTCCGAGGGGAAGCGTGGAGACACCGATGGCGTTTTTGGGAGTAACTCTGAGTAAAGGTAAGATCATTTCATTTTTAATCTGCTGGTTTCGATGTTGCTTGTTTCTGTCGCATTTACACTCATGTTGCTGCATTTTGGATGTTTTGAGGCTTCGATGCAGAAACAGGCCTCAAACAGGCAGATTTAAGTTCAAGAAAATGACAGTTCTTCTTATTTTTAACCACGTCGTCAACAGAAAATTGCTTATTGTGCCTCCCGAGCTTGTCGTCTGTGTTAGTGGTCACAGCTGGAAAACTTCTGTGAACTACAGTTTGGCAAATATTGAAAGAACATTCCCCACAATGGTGGCATATTTATCCGAGGAGGACTCGACACTTGACCGTAATGACTTATTTAGATGGAGAAAAGTCGCGTTTGACCCCGGTGTCAGCCGCATTTTGAACAGCGCCAGCTTCACACTGTGTCTTCTTACGCTCCATCCGATCCGACCGTCTTATTCAGGTGACCTCAAACTGTGTCGGCAGCGGGGGCAGCCAGTGGCTGGACCAAATGATCCAGAACCTTCTGTTGTAAAGTGGAATGCACAGGAGGAAGAGGCACAGTCCATCATCAGCCTCCTCCTGTGTGAGACCCCCACCACCACCACCACCACCACCACCACCACCTCCACCTCCTCTCTCTAGCAGGGATGTGTCCATGAAATATGTGCAACTTCCCATTGAAATTAGAGGGCCCTGAACCATGAAAGGCACCACAGGTATTGGCTGTACGGCGCAGCGGCGGCAGCTCCCGCTTACATGCCTGGCCCTCCGTGTTGTAAAGCTCCGACGGCAGAAAGACACACGAGCACTCGTCTGTAACATATTAAAACCGAGGGAAATAAATTACCTCAGTGCTCTGATGAATTATGAGTTGTGTCTCAGGAGCTGGAAACGCTTCATAACTTGGAAATCTTCTTTGGAATACGGTGAGCGTCACGTGATTTTTTATTTTTTTAATTTTAAACTCCCTCTGGACTCTTTTGAAATGTGGTTAATTACTACACTGAGTCCTCGTTTTTCTTTAAACAATCTGATATTTAACTTCAGGAAAAAATGAACCGCCCTTTAAACGCTCAGCACATGTCCAACTTCAGTTTCAAATCAAACCAGCATGTTTGTTAAATGTTCTGCAGTTCATTTTTATGCAGCTTTACTTACATCATATTTAGGATGCTACCAACATGTGGAGGTCCTGCTTCTACCTCCGCAGCTACATCCAGTTTTGCATGAGCTGTTGTTCCAAAATAATGCAATTTATACGATGCGTTTGGAGCTCGGAGCTGCTCCCACAAGACTCGGCCGCAGGTTTAAATGAATACACAATGAGACCCTACTGATCAATATTTTGGTGACTTTTAAACTTTTGTGTACCGTGCATTCTTAGTTATTTGCAAAAAACTAGCAGAGTCTGTGTAGCAACAGGAGCTGTCTGGAGGTAAATGGGATGTACAGTGCAAATGCTGCTCGGAGTAGCTTAGTCACACATCCGTGTTTGCACGTCAGTCTTTTATTCTTCCGTTGGCAAATCAATACGAGCTCGTGGTGCTTCGATGATATATCGGGGTGTTTCCTCGCCGCGCATCATTAAGAGGTCTCCCTTTGGTGCTAAGCAGCTCGTGGAAATGAGTCCGAAACGATGCAAAGCAACGGCGCTATTAACTTACAACAGCGAACGTGTAGGAGGAGAAATCCATAGGAGAGTAATGAGTTTAGGCCACTGGCAACAAAGTAAATATTTGCGGAGTTAATAAATCCAATCCATTGTCCAATTCAATTAAAGGGGAGCCTTATTGCAGTCCTGCCCCCTCCGACTGCTTCATCCGGCTGCTTTATTGACTGGTACAGTGCGGCTCGAGTCGTCTTCATCAGCGATTTGAGCGGCTTCCTTCTGGGCCGATTCGTCTTTTCTGAGGGGCACCTCTGGCTACTCGTGCATCCATCTCTGCAACATTTAAAGGTGAACAACTTTATCTTGCGCCACTTTAAAGAACATCAAGCCCCCACCTCCCCCACCTCAATCTCAGAAGATTGACACTGTCAGAAGTGAAACATCGTTGAGCCACATGACTGATGGGCCACTCAGAGGGAAAGTGGAGCGCTTGATGAGATATTAATCAGGCGGCGGCGGGAGGGGTGGAGCAGCGCTGTTGCAGCGTGGATCCTAAATGCGAGATGTGATGGAGATGTTGGAGATCTGAGGTGTCTTCTGCGAGGCGGAGCTTGTTGGAGGGGAATAATGAATCGGCCCATTAGCATATTGTCACTGGTTGTCTTGTTTACTCCGAGGTGTTTGCCAAGCAGCTCTCCCCAAGGAGAAACGGGCGCTTCACAGTAACTTCTGGAGTAAACACTGATATGCTAATGCGCATGCAAATACGCACACATGCCCGCACACACGTGGCGCGCGCTCGCAGACGGTAAACACACAATAAACTTTGCTTTTAACAACCTGTGACGGGGCGATGGCTCACGTTCTCTGTCAATATTTATTGCGAAGAGGGAGGATGGGAGGGCTCGACACGGAAATGCACGGCCTCATACTTCTCGTCTAATGCCGCTTGTTGTGTGGAATCAAAGGGGTACAAAACAGCCGAGTTTACCCACAGCAAACATCCGCTTCCGCATTCTTGTGTTATCCAAACAGGCAAAACAATCCGGGCGTTTCTGCAGCTATTTTCATTGACGTTTGCTTCCCCGTGACCCGCTCGCATCATCATTTGATTACAGTTGCATTTCCCAAAAAAAATACTCAGGATCAGCTTTGTCAGTCCGTTCTGTCAGGTTTTTTTTCCCACCTTTTGTCCGTCTATATCCCTCTCCTTTTCCTAAACTCTCCGTCGGCGCTCGCTCCGGCTCTCGTAATTGCTGGTAGTCTGCTTAACAGTCACAATGCCTTACTGTAATCAAAGAACTGACAAAAGACCTCTTTCATTTCACTGTCTGCCTCTGTGTACAGTATAATAAGCTTCCATCTTGCTCACATGTCGAGAAGCCAAGGACCCCAGCGCGGTAATTTTGCATTGAATGAGATGCAGGTGATCAAAGTCCGCATAGTCTTTTTGATTCTCTAGAATAGCCAGGCCCTCCCTCTGCTATGCCTTTTGAACATCTTAAGATTCCTCAGGAAGGGGGAAAAAAAAAAAAAGGAGGACAAAAAAATGCTATTCGTGCATTCTTCTTGTAGATATTCCCACTACACGGCTGCCTGGGAAGCCGGGTTCCCAGCGTTTTTTTTATTTTTTTCGTGAGGAGGGGGGAAACTTTGAAGGAAAGTAAAGGACAAGCAGCTTTTGGAGGAATGAAACCAATGCTTTGCCTGTACATCTGTTCGATATGGAAAGCTTAAAATTCAAACCCAGAGTGGTGCATTTATGTAATCAGTTTTTTTTTGTTGGTTGTGTTGATAAAATTTTTCACGATGTCAATATGAAAATCCAGCAACTTCATCAATAAGATATTTCTCCAAGCCTCCTCCTCCTCTTAATTCCTTTCACTCCTCAGAGGACCCTTTTTCCTCTTATTTGTCGCGCCGGTTTTCCTAAGCAAATGTCAGACTCGTGCATCTCGTGGCAGTCGGCGGTGTCTGGCAGGCAGGAGGGAGCCAAGTTTGGGAATACCTGCAGAGCCGTGCGGCACGCTCCTACATTCAATTAGAGGATTTCTCAGGTGATAAGGCCAGCCAGCGGGGGCAATATCCCGGGGATCCCGGCCGTCCCCTTCTCCTCCTGTCCCTCCATCCGTCAGGGGCTCCAAATCCATTGTCAGAATTATGGCGAGCAGTTCAATAATTCAGATTAGAGCTCATGTTTATTAATGTCCTACATCTGTGCAAACAACGTGTCAAGCCGAGAGTTTATTGTAATTGCCTGAGCAAACAAAACCTGAAAGAAGCAATTTCCAGTTACAATGTGCTATGACAAGTAATGAGGCCATTGGCATTCCGCTCCCATCGTCACCGCTGCTTCTTTTCATCGCCCCAGTATTGTGTGTGATAGATATTTTTATAAGGAATGAAGGTGCTGGATAATGTGGTGGTGCCACTAGAGGCAGGTTAGTGATTAAAGATAATCATCATTTTTCCCCCTCCTGCAAGATCTTATTAGGTTTCCCTTAGCATTACTTACTTTGACTTCCACGTGGGACTGAATGCCGTCCCCACAACGACCACAACTAGATGACAACTATTAATTTGCATTCTTGGAAGGAGAGGGGGGGGGAAAAAATAATAATATTGCCTTGTGCCACCTGAGGGACACACACACTGCCTCACAGTCACACTGTTTTGAAAATAGCTATTGCATAATCTGCCAAAGCAGCTTTAAAGGAGAGCTCTAAATAATTGGAATTGACACAGGATAGAGTTTCCTATCTGGGTCTAACATATTAGCCATCTCTGTGAATTAGCTATTATTGCCTAATTGAATTTTGGCTGCCAAATGTTTAATTAAATAGCAGTTGTAGGTTTATTGAATTCGCCCTGTATTTGTATAATGGCTGAGACCTGTGAGCAGATTATGGAAAGTGCTGCGGTTTGATACATTTTCCCGTTCCCTCTATGGCGTTTTAATGTGATCACAGTCTTTGTTTTCAGTCACAGATGGTTGAGAGCAACCAGGGGCTTGTTCTGCAATAGACAGCCGTGCTGTTACACTGGAGCTGATGGACCCATGAGGGCTCGGGATGCCGATTGATGTCTCTACTTAGTGTTGTGCGATGTACCTAAACTCATCTCTTTTGGGTTAAATAGAGTTATACATTGCCGAAATGTCAGCGGAGGATATTTATCTTGTCTGTGTCTTTAGCCTGTTTTAACGCCGTCTCATTATTCTTTGAAAAATTACCAGGAAACGGCTAATTGTGATTAAGAATCGCCTTTACAACAGCGTCGGACGCGAAACAAAGATTAATAGTGCACCAGTGGATCATAAAATCATCAGAAAGTCATCGATGCAGTTGATCAAGCAGTCATTACGTGTACAAAAGTTGCTTTGACTTCATTTCATGAGATCAACTCTTTGCAACTAATTCCAAGCAAAAGCGGGAAACATACGTCTACTTTCTCCCCAATGCAGTGCAGTCTCTAGAAATAGATGGCAGGAATAACTCCTGAGAGTGAATACAGCAAGCTCTGTAGATATGAGAATAGCTTTGTGAAGCAGTGATTGAGTCTACAGTTGGACAAGGCAGTTCTATCCAGTGTATAGCACGCTGTAAGGTATGAGGGATTTTAGATTTATAATAAACCTCAGTGTTCTGAGGTAGATTCTATCCAAAGGTGGTGAGCTTCAGACGGAAGCATGTATATGGAGTTGTTATATTCCTGCAAAGGCATGAAGCTGGTGGCAGTAAGCCTTTATTTGAACCCTCAAAGCTACAAGTAGTTTGTACGCATTTTTTTTTGCTCCTGTCACATTTTTTTACAGCAATAAAAACAGCAAAACAATATCTATAAGAAATATCTTCTGTGTGTTATGACAGAAAATTTCTTTGCTTATTTATTTCACGAAAATTTCAAAAACTTGGATGCTAAATTTTTAGTTTGCTTCCATATTTGTCTACGGCCTGCAGTTCAACCTAATTCAGCCAAAAAGTCCCTGAATTTTTGCCATGTAACTTTTAGTCACAGTAAAACCGCTCATGGCTTCACGGTTGCGGAGAGTTGTACAAAATTTTTTGTTTTTTACAGAATCTATTTCATGCCAACAGTAAATTTTTTGCAGTTTCTTTAAACTGAAGCGTTTGCACAAAGTTATTTTGAAGATTTTGGGCTGAGATTTCCAATTGAACGGCACTTTACAGATGATTAGTTCAAAGAAAATTGAAAATCCGTTTGTTTTTACAGCTTCTGGCTCTGATAAATGGTGTAAATTTGGTGGAAAATGTTTCTAAAATCAAAAAATCTAATGCAAAGATTAGTGTTTTTTACCAACTGCTGGATGTCGACATACACAAAGAGGAATACGTGGATAGAAAATACAAAAAGAGATGCGACTCGGATGGATGTATAGATTAGAAATGCTGCATAGTTTGGTTTCACATGCAAGGTTCAAAGTCAAATACTGTAAAGACCAGCAAGGCAACAAATGGCTGCCATATATTCCATACATTTTCTCCATACTGCAGGCTTCCTTAGTGTTTCACAGAGATAA
The DNA here is from genome assembly GCF_000690725.1 of Stegastes partitus. Taxonomy (NCBI): domain Eukaryota; kingdom Metazoa; phylum Chordata; class Actinopteri; family Pomacentridae; genus Stegastes; species Stegastes partitus. The sequence goes on along the minus strand of NW_007578887.1, from coordinate 225,753 downwards.
CCACTGAAACATGCAGCCCCGAAAATGTGCTTCGGCATGTAGCGACCTGGAGGCTGCTCTGTCACTCAAAGTGCTGTGTTAACTGTACGCTAAGTGTGTGTTTACAGCGAGCGGCTGCGGCTCGCTCCGTGACAAAGTGTTTAGGTTGCAACTCTGTCTGATGGCTCGGGGATTAGAAAATCCCTCTTATGATTGATAGATTTATTTGTCACTGCTGTCTGGACGCGAGCAGCTTACACCCTGCCAAAGCCGGGGACCATTAATCAGTGTAAATAACGCTCTTCTTATACACATATCAGGAGTCCGTACGTGGAGACATTTGACATGGGGAAGGGGGTGGCGGCGGTGGTGGGGGGGAGAGCGGCGAAGCATATTCGCAGCAAATAGGCGTGTGACCGGATGATCAGGAAAGTGGCGTGCGGATGGCGGCGAGGAGCTGACTCGCTGTTCGAGGAGCGCTGCGTTTGCTGCTGACGCTAACCAAGAGGAAATTGGTATTTTCTGCTGCCGGGGCCGAGGTTGGAGGGTTTGGGACAGTAGGGTGGGATTTGATTAATGGCTCTATCGCGTCGTCCCCGCGTCGAAGAAGGCATCTCACTTTGTAAAAATATTGATGGATTTAATATTTAAGTTGCGGATCGCGGCCAAAGTAGCTTTTTTATCGTGTGTGTCGAGTTGCGGAAAGTTTTCAATCAGCGCTGAGGAAACACAATGCCATCTTAGAGATAGCACGGTGATTATTACTCCATTAATTATCATTCTAAATACATTCAGGGCAAATACACATTGTGATGATTATTACACGTTTAACGCGCCGCATAACAATGGTCAGACATGTCCGCTAGATGCATTTAATCTCACTCTATTGTTGTCCAAAGAAATGATCTGATTGGACAACTTCTCCAGGGTATCACTTCCACCCAAGGTTCGCTATTATCTTTGCATAAATGCACACCTTGTCATTATTTATTGCTTAATTAGCACGCCGCTTAATTAAATCGGCATTAATCAAGGAGACAGAGGTGGCGCTCGGGGAACACTTTACACATGTTAGCGATACTGTACTTTATTATCCGAGGAGACATAAATCAAGCATCCCTCGCTGGAATTAACTGATAACAGTTGTTTGCGGGAGGGGAAAATATGGTTTCTGAGTTCTCGACGCAGCGTAACAGAGGGTTGGCATGGAGGTATGGAAAGTGGACGACGAAGGAGATGGTATCGCCGAAATTTTCTCATACAATGAGAATTAAGGCGGCTGTGTGGGCCAAAGGACGGAGATAACATTGCAATCTTTGCTTTCTAATCTTTCTGGAAGCCGGAAACCAAGGTGGCGTCATGTTTTGACATCCGGATCCAGATCTCAACTTTTGTCGAAACACTCATGCCGAAGCTCAAACACATGAATCATTTTTAATTTGCTTCGCGGAAAGTCATCTTTGGGAAAAAAAAAAAAAAAGAAATAAATAAAGCCAATCTGTGAAAAAGACATTTGAAGCTGAAAATGGTATTTGCTCCCTGCTGAATGTGTGGAAGTGGTAGACTCTGCAGGCTCCTCTCCCCTCGCTCTCTCAATCTTAATGGAGAGGAGACGAGGAGTGCTCCCCTGTGGAGAGGGAGAGATAGGCGTGGGGAGGGCGGCGGATGGAGGACGGGGGAGTCAGAGGAGGGGAGGGGAGTCATCTCTGTGTAATTAAAGCTGTTTTAATGGGAGGTGCCAGGCGGTGGAAGGGAGGTCAGTCCCGACGGATGACGAGCCCCCAGAACACGACCGGCACCTCCCTTCCCCTCGTCCCGCGAGGCGAGGTGGGCGCAAACTCCTCTCTTAGCCCGCCGCCGCCGCTAAGAGGATTTCGGGCCCTCGTGGGGAAGGGGTGCTTCGGTTGGAGGGGAAGGTGCGGGTGGCAGGGGGAAGAGGACGAATGAGAGCCCCTGCTATGGCACCATGGAAAGCCCTGATTAACTCTCTCCGCCAGTCCAAACCCCGTCATGCAAATGAAGGCAGCCCGGCGCTTTTATGAAGGGGGAAGCGCTTGTCAGTCAGGCTTGGCCGTCCCTTGATGTGCTTCCATTGTAATTCTAGGTGTGCTGGTTGTACCGTCTCAGATAGGAGCGCAAGGTTGATTCATCCCCATAGGATTGTTAAAAGGTGGATCTGCTAAGTTTTCAAAGTGACTCAAATGGGGGGGGGGAAGGAGAGGGGGCGGCTAGCGCTCTCTTGTCAGCTCTTTCTTAGCCCATCACAGACATTGGTTTTGAAGATTTCGCTGTCTGACTTTGTGATAATACATAATGGAGATTCTTTGACAGCGTAGTCGTCCCCCGAGGGGCGGCGGATATGTTTGCGCCCCGAAGGTCTGGTCTGCATTGTCTGCGCATCGTTCAGTCATTTATTGAGTGGAGCTTTTTTTTTTATTATTAAGTGTTTCCAGCATCATTTGGAGGCATAAGAGGTCGCCGCAAATTGTGCATCTCTCAGTGGTAAATGGAAAATATAGAAGGGCCTTTAATAAGCAAGCGCACGGCAAGTGTTGCCAAAGAAATCTTCAGGGTCATTGATTTGGATTTTCAACCAGATCTTGGTTATCTACTGATGTTCTTAGCCGAGCAGCGTTTCTCACCAACCCTTTGGATGCCTGACTGAGCGCTAATTTGGAGTTTAACAACCCTCCAAGTAGCCTGCAAAGCAGTGTGGGAGAGAAAGCAAACATCTCCTTTTTTTTTTTTTTTTGAAAGAAAGAGCCCACTGTAAATTAAGACCTGGAGGTATGTTGCGGTTTTCCAGGGTCACACACACACACTATTTCTCTTGTCCTATTCTGGTTTTTCTCTGCCTGTCACAGATTGTAGCTTAGCAACCTTTATCACGAGCCCCCTCCGTGACCTTGACAGGGCTTTTCCTCCTGCTCCGTCCTCCTCTTAATCACTGCCAATTCCTTTCAAATTGGACCATCATTAGCGGGAATCTCGAAGCCAAATTTTTTAACTCTGCACATCCCCAAACATGTCAATAATCCTTCTGACCTACTGACATCGGTGGACCTACGTTTTTCTGACATCCTATCTTCTGAAGCACAACAACAGGAATATGATGCTAAAACTCCCAACTGTTCCGCCTTTGTTGGTCGCTTTCTTCCTCCGGTTTCATTTGTAAGAGGGAATTAGTTCTGAAAAGAGAAATGCGCGCTCTACTTCACCCCTGCAAGAGCAATAGTCTTAATTTTCGGAGAGGAAAAGGACCGACTTGAATGGATGGCAACTCTCCCGTCTCCCGCATTTGTCATTTGTTAACGCACTTGACCTCATAATCAGACTGCCGGCGCAACAAGGCAGCAAACAAGTTATGTCATGTTATCAATTTATCCAACATGACAAAGTAATAACAGCAATAAATGAACATGTACTTTGGAACGGCGGCGTTGCAAATTGAAATGCCGGAGTGTGAGATGTGCTTCTCGCCAAAAGAAGGAGCAATGAAGATGATGGAAAATCTAATATGAAGGAAGACAAGTGTTTACATTGCAGCTTTTGTGCGTTTTACATCCTAAGTACTCTCCGTCTTCTTTGTTAGCATCCCCAGGGCTGCCTCCACTGCTAGCGGATCGCACGCAACAGAACTGAAACGCCGGTTCCGAGACGAAGAGCATTGTGAAAACGGCAAAATAAAACACTTGCTGTCTGGTCTGATGAAACAACGCTGCAAATTCAAACGCTTTATTCTCATCATTTTGGGCCGTGTTTGGCTGATTTTGCACGGGGAATGCCTGTTGGGTGTGGTTCTTCCCTCATGGGGCATTTCAGTTGGTTCCAGTTTAAGAGTCTAAATCAATCCATCAATCACTAGAAAGAAAAAAACAAGGGATTTCAAAGGGGGTTTCGACTCAAGCTGGAATACATCTCAATGCATATTTCATGCACCTGACCAACCTCTCAAGTCACTCTCATTTGACATCAATTCTCTGTGCAGCCAACAAAGGCCTTGGGCAGTTCACCTGCACGCAGGACAGGCCGGCCGGTTCGTATGCCGTCAGTCCTCCTTTATTCTCAATGCCCCGGGCGCTTCACAGTTCAGCAGCTCTGCACACCAAACAGCACATCAGCTTGACAAATACAGAAGACTGATAAAACACCTTGTTCTCCGCTGTGCCTCTTCACACGCCGCACGAGAGCAACGGACCTGCAAGACCGAACGGAGGAGTCGCCCCGGAATCATGAAAGGAGGCATCGCGGGAGTTTACAGCCGGCTGAAAATCCCCCGGACACCTGCGGGTTTGGGATCAAATCAGGCCACGGACCTCTCGCCTCTTGCTTTCCTGCGTTTCTCCGCGAAGAAAAGAGGAGACTGATGGAAGCAATCAAAGCAGAGTGCGTTACAGTCATCTTCCTATAACTGTACACATGTGGCCATTGTGTGGATTGTCCACTTTGAGAGATGGACGGTGCAGCTGGCTCCGATCTGTGGCTGCGGAGGTTTTAAGTTCTTGCAGATTTTTTTTATCCCAGTTGCTACAGTAAACACTGGTGTTAATGGACTTGGTTCACCAAATGACAAAAGCTATTTCAGACGGGAAACACTTTATCAATAGTGACAGGCGAGAATGCGCTCTTTGTCGTGAGAGGACACACTGTCGGCGGTGGAAGAAGTTTTCAGGGCTCTTAAGTAAAATGTCACGCTGTTGAAAATTTTTCATGCATTTAAAGCTTTACTTAAGTAAAAGTATGTAGGTTATATTATCAGCAAAATTTAAGTAAAAGTAGTCGTTGCACCGTAAAATTGCTGCTCTGAATTCTGCAAATTTAACTGCTGTAGATTGATGTCATTTTAACTACTTTATATACTGTTGTGCAATGCAGTATATTCTCATATCAACATATATTTAAAGTGCCCCTGTGAGAATAATGTATTTCTAAAAAGTAGTTTTTTTCATGAGCTCAAAAAAGTCTTGATTTTAACTTAGTGACGGCACATTTTCCAGAAAAGCAAAAGAGGTGTTTAGTTAGTTTTTACTAGCTTCTATAGTTTAAAGAGCCCATCTACTTGTTTAGAATAAAATTTTTGGGGTCAAGCAGAATATGTTTACCAGCTTCATTGTTTGTACTGTACTTTGCTACAACAGATTTTCTCTCAGTTCATCGTTTGTTAGCTGCATTCATTCTTTGTTATGCAAATGGGTTTCAAGGTGACATAGATGAGTAACGGAAGAAAAGCCGGGACTTCAACGAAGCATTTTAGGCCAGTAAAGAGTAAAGAGTGATGTTTTATGTGGGTAGATACAAATATCAGAAGAATCTTTCATTCTGTCCCACTAGCCAGCATTTACCACACGGTGATTTGTCTTAAAGAAACAACTTTTCAAAGATGGCCGCCATTTCCAATATGAAATTTGAAATATTTTCACAAAGCATGATCTATAGACCAATTTCCTTGGTTTTAATGTCCAAATATATGGAATTTAGCATGTAGAATACAAGTGCTCATGTTCCAGCACAATAGTTTATACCTTTATTAGCATGCTTTGTCCCTTTAAAAAAAATATATATATATATGCATTAATGTACAGCAATCTAGAGATGTAGCATGCATGGGGTGTAACAGAAGTAGCATTTTTGCCTCAGAAGACGTCCACCAGTTCTCACAACTACCCAGCTCTGACTTTAGCTTTATAAGGTTGCTTTTACACAACAATGAGATGTCACTGCATGACACAGTGCCATGAAAGGCACAAGTACTACTAGTTTCATCTGAGCTGCACTCAAGTGTGCTATTGCTATTCCATTCCAATTTTAATATCCTCAAAGGTCTATAGGTGCTTTCTGTTGCCAGAATCGAATTCTAAGGCATCAAAAGTGTATGAAACAATGTTAATATAATAAAAATTGAGTAACAGTTAAAAGATATTCTTAAAAATCCAAAAATATGTTGCCACCTTGTCGGCCATCTTGAAAAATGGCTGCCACAGCTGTTTATTTTTCTAAATGGGTGGCCTGCAAGTAATGCACATGCCAAATTTTATGCTTGTGTGACAATTTGAATGTTATCAGACACTGACTTTGGTCTTTGCAAGTTTGCAGACATTTACATGCACGGATAGCTATCAACCTAAGCAGAACCTAAAAAGAATAATATGGGCTCTCTAAGAAGTAGCCTCTCCACTTCCTGACATGTATTTTGAGTCTAGTTACTTTGCTAAAAAAAAGAGATAAAACACACAATAAACATGATCATAATCGATTTTTGCAAAACGATTGATAATTGTGGATGCCAGAGGTAAATTACCTGTTTTTAGAGGTCAAGGTTGGAGAGTTCCTTTAAATTTAACGTTGCATTTTGTCCAGTTTTGCCATAATGCCTTGCTCCAGTTCGCTCCAATCCTGTGGGAGCTCAATCTGACGGAACTAAAATGAAGTTTACATTTAATTATACAGCATGTACTAAGGGTTTTATTCCTCCTGTTAAACACAACTTCTTCAAGTGTTCGGCGACGACCACAACGGCGACACCACTGATGACCAACAACGGTGACCAATAAGTATTTCATTTGTTTAACACCTGATCTCACCCACTCGTGCCGCCGCCAGGGCCTCGCCGCCGCCGCCGTCCTCCTCCCAACTTTGATTCGCGGCTTCAAACGGGATCTGAAGCTAAAAGTATACCCTGTCATCTTTAGCTTGTAATTGCTCGACTTGCCGTTGCCCCTTCGTTCTCCCCGGCTCCAGCAATTACAGAAATACAATGAGGCTTGGCTTTTCTCGCGGGGTGTAGAATGTATATACTAATTCGCAATAAAGTGCTACAGCTGTCAGTGCATTTTCTGCTCGGTTACTTCAATAAATTGGAACTCCGAGTAGGGAAAAACGGGAATATCGCATTATGTGCTTCCCACACTAGACGCAGAGGCACCCTCTTGCAAACACAATTTGAACAATTCCATTTTCCTCCGATGAGAAAATGTGACTTTTCATTTCCGAGATAGACAAACGCTGATGCCTCGGCGCGCTAATAATGGATTTCACTTTTCAGGAAACAATTATTAGGGGCTTGAAATAAAACAGCACAGCTCTGATATGTTTTATTTTCAAATTATGGAAATTGACAGGAACAAAAGTGCTTGATTACAGTTGGTGACCTTCTCTTTGTCTCCCACAAGTCACCGCTTCACCTTATTGCTTGTATTGTTGAAGACCCAGAGTTAAGTTGCTCCGCCGTGACCCCCGCGTACGACGCTCAGAGCGGCTTTCTCATTGTTAAGTACCAATGATGGCCGCGGCCAGCTGGAGGGTCAGAGTCGCATCCAGATGATTAGTCACTTCTCCTCCCGCCACCCTCCGCAATCGCCGAAATCTCCCTTTTTATTTCTCAGAGCTGCTGTCACTCACATCTGTTCCCGATGGCTCGCTCGGCTCGTCTTGGAATCCGAGCCCGGCCAGCAGCCGGAAGCGCCGCGGCCGCAATCCAGAAACGGCGCCGGAAGCGTCTGAAATCAAGGCTCTAATGATGGCACTGCATAATGCAGGATCTGCAGGGTGATGATGATGCAGGGAGGGGGCAAAGGAGAAAGGAGGAGGAGGAGGAGGTGGGGAGGTGGTTAGGGTGTGTGGGGTGGGAGGGAGTTACCCAGCAGCCAAATGAAAGCAGAAGGACTGAGAGGGAAGTGGAGCCAGAGTCAGTGTTAGCAGTGTTGTTCTGTAACTGCACGGCGTTAACAGCTGCCCCTGCCATTAACACAATGGGAGAGAGAAAGAGAGAGCTCCTTGTTAGGGATCATTTATTAACTGAGATCATCTTTTCGTTAGCCTTGGGGTAATGACTAATGTCAATGGCAAATTTCACAGTTGTCTAGAGAAATGAATTAGATTTGCAATAAAAGGCCCCTTGGCTTGTTGTACATGCTCATTTGCTGGAGTTGGTGAACTTGGAGAACTGTAAAGAAACCAAGGATCCTGGCTTAATACCCTGTCCCTTCTCCCCTCCGTCCCTCCCCTCACCAGACACTGACCTTTTTCTCTCATTATGAAGAGGGGGAAGAGAGAGAGAGGAGGAGAAAAAAAAGAGAAGGGGATCTATAAAAAGAAGCCTTACAGTATGCGCCATAGCGCGGGTAACATCATTACGTTCGGCGATGCAAATGAGACCTATGGATTCTAGTGTAACCGAACATTTAGCGCGACGCACACAAGCTGCGTGGGACCCGACCTCGACGGACTCAATTCAGCTGCGTGTGTGAGTGTTTGTGCATCTGTGTCTTGCGCAGTTCAAAGATTAAGACTCAGGCGTATTCTTTAATCCGCCCATTGAGCGCTAGCAGAGTGTGGAGACAGAATGGAGTGGGCACAATGACCCCCCGTCGGTGGCGACTCACGCCATCTCCGACGCTCCTGACGGCACCACAAAAAAAAAAAAAAAAAAAAAAAAACGGCCCTCACCTTAACGCTGAAAACGCCGCCTCCCCTCTCCTCTCCGATCCCAAACCCGCCCCGATCCGTACAAAAGAACCTGTCAGGATGGGACCCCCTCCTTCGTCGCGCGCACACACACACAGACACAGAAACAAACCCTCCACCCTACACTGCTGTCATCGCCCCCGGGGGTACCCTGCTAAGAATAGCGGACCCCCAAAAAACAGCACTCTTTCTCCCTCTCTGTGTCTCATTCTCCTTTTCTCCCCCGCTCTTTTCTTTGCAGGACAGATGACACAATGCGGCGATTCACACCGGGCCCGGGCACTCGCATACTGTAGGCAGCCTCTATTGGCCCATGTGTGGCTGGCTCGCAGCGTGGGGTTAATTGCGAGCGAGGTTAACAAAATAGGAGACAAAAATCAGTTTCAGAAGAGGCCGGGCACCCAGGAGGCTGCACTGAGATGAAGTGGAACCTGAAATACAATGTGTGTGTGTGTGAGTGTGTGAGAGTGTGCACACACAGACGTAGGTCAGATACTATTTTCAAATAATCATTGCTGTTTAAGTGAGCGGCGCTGTTGACAGGAGGACGGTTCGCATAGAATGAAATAAACAGTTTTAGTTAAAAATCTTCCCTAATATTCAAACTACTTGCATTATTCTCTAAGCAAGCGGTCCGTCAGTGCCATAGCTAGCATGAAATGATTTTTGTTTTAGCTTTGTTTTGGTCTCCACCAGTGCCTTAAAGAAACTTGTGGACTTTTACGCTGCTAAATGCTCGCCTACGCTCCATCCACTTACCATTACCGTGGTTTGGCCATATTTTGGTGCTGGGAAAGTTGCATTTACTTGATTTACCACCACGTTTTCACTGGAAATCTTTAAATTAGGCAGTTAAAGGTCCCATGTGGGGAATGTAAGGGTATCTATTTGCAGAAATATAATATAATATTCATTATTATACTGCATTTTATTTGCGTTTTATCCCCAGCAACTACAAGGCATTGCTTTTGTAAGCTTGGAATGGAGCTGTCATATGAGTGGTCCATTGCCACATTATGCCACCATGTTTCTACGGTAGCAGAATCTTGCTCTGTAGAAGGACTTCTGCATTTTTACGTTGAAGTACAGTCACCTAGTTGCTTCAGTTTGTCACCATCTCGATGCAATTAAATCCAGCATGGTGGTCCTTTAAGTTGTCAGCTGTAAAACCGAAACAGTGAGCTTAAAGACGCTAAAATCCTAGCGACAGCGCTATTATTTTGTCCTTTTGAGTGATTTATTTCACATTTGGAGCAGTTGTTTGATTACTTATGTCATTTATCAAGCAAGAATGCCTGATATTTGCTTCTTTAGCTTCTCAAAAGACCTTAGTGAGGATTAAGCGGTGTATAGATAATGGATGGATGGCTTCTCAGATTGATCATAACTTGACTTTCTTTAGATTTTGGGTCGGGCTGTAAGTGTACCCAAAAATAAAACACTCAATAAATGATCATGAGCACTCTTTTGTGTACATTTGTTAGATTATCAAACATGCAAGTAACAAATTCATGCAGGATTGTTGCGTTTATTTTACCAAGTTCGTCTTTTGACAAACACTCATGCCCTAAAAAACACCATCTCCGACGGAAATAAGCGCTAAAACATCTGTGTTCACTACAAACTGTTTTATAAAGCAAGAAAAAAGCAACGTCTGGAAGAATGGATGCGCTACGCCGAGTATTAGCAACACCGACACACTGTACGGCGGCTGCATGGGTACAGTACGGCGCCATAAAGCCTCAGCTGTGTTATTAGAGCGCCGCCATAGCAGTCAGTCACTTACTGTACAGTTTCTCCACAATCGCATTTTTGAAAATGGATGTAACATTTAGCTGTTAATACCAGCTGCTGGAGTGTTCGTCTTCAGATGATTTAATTGCCCGGCAATTTTCTCCTGTCAAAAAAGCAATGTGCACCTCGGATGAAAACGAGCGAGCGCAAGTGGGAGAGTTAATTAGCGACCTCGTTAGGGACCTGGAAGTGTCTGGTGGGGCCTCAGTGTGTGTCGGAGTGTGTGCGTGCTGCGTGTGTGTGTGTGTGTGTGTGTGCGGCGCCTTTGTCTGCATGCCTATGTGTGCGCTAGCTGATGACTAGGAAATCCGAGAAGGCATGTAGTAACGACCTAATCTCTCATTGTATGTATACATGACCGGCTTACCCTGTGTGACTGACAGGATGTTCACACTGTGAGCCAATTGGTTGATGCGTGTGTGTACGCAGCGGTGCATTGTGGGTGGTGGCAGAGGTTGCTATGGCATCTGGATGGGGACGTGCAGTGATATGAAGCTGTGCATTTATGGTATGAAGACAGCGCATTTTTTAGTTTTTTTTCTTTTTTTTTGCAAGATTCACCCTTTAGCAAGTGCTAATTAGACGAACAAAGCTGCTGGTTTCCGTCATGTCGGTGAAAAAAACCCTGGAATCAGAAAGGGTCCAATAATAAAAATGAAAATAATTGATTCCTAATTAAATGCATAAGTGCAAGTTTGAAATTTAAACCCTTTAAATTGCAAACATCATTTCAAATTTCGGCGTTTGTTGATTTAAAACTAATTCCAAGTTGTTATAACTTCATTAAATTGAGCTTAATGACTTAATTTTTCTTCATCTTGAGTTTAGAAGTCCACTCCTTTACCTACTAAACATGCTCAGACAACTTCACACAGCAAAGAATTCGATTATATCATGACCAATACTCAATTTATTATATAATTTATCCATCCTCTTCAAGAACGATTCAGCTTCTCCTGATATGTCTGCTCAGCTGCAGAGATTTCAAGATTTAAATATCCTTTATGTTAAAGTGCATAATTGCAGCTTGGAACAAACCCCGTAATTACCAGTTTTGTAATTGAATTAAATATTTTTCCCCAAAGCTTAAATTAAAAACTATATGATTACAGTAATTAAACACCAAAATTTCTTTTAAATAATGTGGGGGGGAAACGAGTTGGAACAATTTGCATTAGTAATCAACTTAAATTCTTATAATTTCGTAATTTCATAAGAAGTTTTCTTGACTTAAAAACATTTGTTGATTATTTTTTTTAGCCGAAACATTAATTTTTTTAGAGCTTTTAGGGGGACGTTTCCATTTCTAGATTTCTCATTTGATTGTGGATCAGTCTGCGTATATTCAGATTAATTAGTTAAGTTGGGAAAGAAACAGGATTTTCTGTTTTGTGACCCCCCCAGCTTATGAAATAAGGTCAGCAGCAAAACAAACAATAAGGACAAATAATCTACTGTGATGGTCGTAGCTCAACATTAGCACTAAAGGCTAATTAGCTTCCAGGAAGTATGTCAACAATGTCCTTTAATTACTGTAATGCACATGTGTACAGGTAAACAGCACGTGTATTGTTGGTGCTGCAGAAATTCAGTGTGAAACTCGTATTTAAACCCCTTCTGACGAGCAAAAAGCATCCTTTCATAGCTCAAAAACCCATTTCATAATGTCTCACAGAGGCGCTCCGGCATGCTTGTATAATCTGCAGCCCTAATGAAAATGAGACTGAGGTTGTTATTTTTTGTTGCTCTGACCTCTTGGATGACCCCGACAGCCCTCTTGGCCCTTTGGCTCCACACGATCGATCTTTTGTGGGAAAAAAAAAAAACTCGGAGTGATCTTCGACAGCTCCTTTAAATTTGATGGACAGATCAGCTCGATGGTCAAAAGTAGCCGTCTTTAGTGGAGGCTTGTAGCCGGGGTGAAGGCCTTTCTCTTTCCCAGAGACTTTAAAAAAGTTATTCACGCCTTCATTACCGCTCTGCTGTAATTCCAGTTTCCTCTCGAGCATCTGCAGTTGGTGGAAAATGCAGCTGCTGGTCTTTGAACAGGTAAAAGGAGGCAGAACTGACCTCCCTACGCTGGTTCATGTCTGTGTCAGGATTGATTTTAAGGTTCTCTAGTTTAAGGTTTTAAATGCGGGTACCACCTTATTCAGTGCATCTTTAGTTAGAGGTCAACGAACCAGATGCGCTTAAAGACTTGACACAACAATGGAGGCAAATCAGATGTTTTTTTTAATTGCAGTAGCTGCTCTTAAACCGTAGATCGGTTTACATTTTAATGTCAGAACTGCTCAGAAACTTTAAATAGCTGCAGAAGAACCACTCGTAGAACAACGTATCCCAACACCAAAGCCTTTAAAAGCACATGTGTTGACTAAGACCAGAACGAGGACACTTTACACCATTTTTAACGTCTCTGCAATGGTTTAGAGCTGATTTTTAAGCTCCTTTATCTACCTTATAAACCTGTAAATGGTCTTTTCTGTGCAGATTCTCAATTATCCAGGTCATGGTAATCCTAGTAGACTGGACTTCTGTTTTAGGTTCTTGAAGACGACAAGAAGAGTTGAAACGTCTTCAAGAACCTAAAAGATGAGTCCAGTTGCGTTTTTATTTCAGCTTCTAGGATCCTGATGGTCTTCTGCATTTATCAGATTTGCTTTTATTCCATCAGATCTTTTGATGTTTGCCTTTAAAGTCAGAATAAAAACAGGTACAGCAGCTTTCCTGAAGATTTGAGGGCAGCAGGTGAAGTTAATAATGTTAAAAGCAACACCTAGTTGTTTGTTTTTGGCTTGGAATTAATTGATTTTATTCACTAATTTGTCTATAATTCATACATTTCAGTCGGTTCTTTCTCAGTCTTTGTTTTTTAGAGTCCGTCGTTTATACTGGGGGGAACTTGGGAGGTGTTACGTCTTTTTTATTCGTACATAAAGTGCTAAACAAATACAGTCAAAATGATTGATCGGAGCGTAAGCTTTTGCAAACCGCTGAGAAGTGCGCGTCTCACGAGGAAAAAAAAAAACCCGCCTGAAGCTTATTAAAATTCATAAAGTGAGCAAACAAACGCTCGCAGGTGGAAAAGTCTCTAAAGCTCAGAGCGTCACGGCGACCTTTGACCTCTCCGACCAGCTAAATCTCCGATTTCGAGACGAGATCGCGGCGGCGGCGGCGTCGCTCTCTCGGACTGATTTGCCGAGACACGTGTCAGAATGATCGAATTACACCCGAGACTTAATGCCTCGCGAAGAAAAAAAAAATGTCACCGCCGTATTCCAAGGGCGTGTTGGCGAGCGGATGAACGGTTCTCGCGTGCGGGCTCTCTGGCTGAGTGAACTCTGTTGGTTTGGGGGAGCAGCGCGGTAATTTGTTAAGACTCGGGCCCCTGAATTATTAAAAGGCATATGAGTGTAAATAATTCACTGATCACCAAACAGCATGACAGGCCATTCATCAGCGTGTGTCGCGTTTTGCGTGTTTACGCCGTTCGAGGAAGAGGTGGGCGGTTATAGGATCTGAAGCCGGACTACACAACACGTTTTTTTTTTGAAGAATTTCTGCACCGGTGTACCTTAATTACCTCGAGTTAACATGCTACTAACAGGAGAGGTTAAGCGTGAGGAGAAATCGCAGCAGGTGCATTTTTTTTTTCTTTTTTTTTTGGGAATTATCCGAATGAAAGTGCTTCATCATAACCTGCTTTTTAAATTTCCCAGGAATGCAGCCTTGCACTGCCTCCATTTTTTTTTTTTCTCTCTCTCAATGGCAAAGCGAGTATGGTGACAAATTGCCATAAACGGGCGGAAAGCATGCAAATGCAGCAAGGAGACAAATGTCCAACCTTGTGTTTAGTCGGAAGCTAAGGTCATCCACCCTCCCATCTATCACTGTTCTAATCAGCTCCACGCAGCCCCAATGCATAGCTCAGTACCTGCTGCATAGATAACAGAGAGAGAGAGAGGGAGGGAGGGAGAGGAGGAGAGAGATAAAAACAAAACTGATAAAAGATTCAACAAGTAAACATTCATATTGCTACAGAGCAGCTTTGTTCAGCCATTTTTTTTCTCTTTCTTTCTCGACCCTCCCCTCCTCTTTTACACTCTTATATTCTAGTGTTTGCATGTTCCTAAACTGTGTTTGTTTTGCTTGTCGGGTATAGACGGAGGGGTTTGACCTGGGATTGCAGAGCTAGTATTTGAAGGTGATTGGAGATGATTTTTTTTTCTCTTCCCTCCCTTGTCAGAGGTTCGGGGAGGGGTAGACGAGGCAAATCCAGATGTCTGGTTCAGTTGTAATTGCACTTGCACTTGTCTTTTCAGATTGCAACACCCAGGTGCATAATTGAAAAGATAGAGCCTTGTCTACTATTTTGATTTTTTTTTACTTTCGCTCCCTTTTGTTCGCTCACAAATTGAAACCCCAAACTGTCTGCTATTTGATACCGCTCCCCTTTTTTTTTTTTTTTTCCTCCTCTCTCTTTTCTGTCTTTGTGCTCCCAATGAGTGTTTCGTTTGCCCCCGTCAAGCGATCCAGAGATAGTTGAATTAGAGTCTTGCCCCACGCAATTAAAATCATATTATTGCTCGAGTGTGACCCGGCCTAATTTAATTGCTGTACATGCTCAAAAATGATTAATAGATACAGTTTGTAAATAGCCTGGGCAATGATGATAACGCCAAAGATATGGTTAGTTGAGTGCATTATTTCTTGCTAAAATAAACATTCGGAGGGGGGGGAAGCGCGTCGGGTCTTGGATCCTTCAAGTGTCTGATTGTAATAACTCCAAACGAAGGATGCGACGGCCTCCCGAGGGAGAAAGTTTACCCAAACTAGGAGAAAGGAACAGTTGAAGCCTATTAATCATTCCGCTTGCCCACCGTTCGCTGCGTTACTTTGCCGACATTTTGTCAAAGCGTCGCCAAAACCTTGCGAGACAGTTTGAGACAAGGTTGCATGTATTGTCCGGATGGCTCCCCTTTTTGCTTGGAAAAAATAAAATCACTTCCAACTTTAAGCATCAGAGAATAATTGCCATCAACGGAAAAGTCCTCATAAGTATTGTCATATAAATCTTGGAGTGTGTTTTTTTTTTTTTGTGTGTGTGTCTGTGTGCCTTTTGTGTATCCGGCTGTCCACTGGTACAAGGTAAATGGGTGTGTGCTCATTAATCTCAGTGTGTGTGATGGAGCAGAGTGGTCGGCCAAGCTGCTGAATGTCTAAGCAGGGCGCTGTGCATGTGATTTATTGGTAGGAGCGTGCATTAGGGCCCATTCGTAGCCATTAGCCTGGACAGCTAAGGACGCCTCCACCTCCTACTACAGCGACAGAGACAGTGGGCGGGGCCTCTGGGTTTTACAGCGCCGGGACATTTTGTCCAGGGCGTATTAAAAAAAAAAAAAAAAGCGTCAATAAGTGTTGATGAAGAAGTGAGTGTTGACGCTCAGAATGCACTTTAATGTCATTTTCCATCATTTTTTTTTATGCCTGCACCTTTAGTTCTTCCATTTATTCCTTAAAAAACAGAAATGCAAAGCCTATAAATGAACATTTTATCCGTGAAACCAAGCAGGAAGTTTGCAAACTGGCTCAACGTTGAGGCACTAAGTAAAGCTAGTTGTACTGTCTGAGATGAAGCACATCCAGTTGTGGTTCTGGCGGCTCATGTGGGAGAACCTGAGGGCACCAAAGCCAACTTTTGATATCAAAAACCCCATGCTAACGGATACATGGTCCAAGTTGGTGTGCATGCACCAAATGGCAGATGTGATTTTTCTTTAAAAACGGCTTCGCTGGATGGTTTCAACACCTCCACCATGTTTGTGCTTCAGTAAATTGGGTTTAGTGGACTGTTCAGGAGGAGCCAAAGGGGTTCAAGAACCGTTTCGTTTTGCATATGTGCCATTTTTCTTAGCAGCGCTCATTTACTTTGCAGAGCTACAATGATAAGTGTTACATTAAACAACAGCAACAACAAAAAGTGCGTTCACAGAAGTTGCGCTGCTGTCACTGTTTGGATTAGGATAATGCAAGTTTTTATTTTCCATCTGTGAGGCTGTGTCATCCGATGTCAGTGCGTGTCAGCGGCTGTGTGAATAAGCGAGGTGGGCGGGTGGGGATGGAGGGAGGAGGGCGGCGGTGGTGGTGGCGGTGGAGCGGTGGTGGTGGGGAGGGTCACTCTATTTTGGCTGAGGTAATCCATCCATTGTGTTGAACTTCTTCATCTGTATCAATTCATTGAAAACACACCGGCCCTGTGGAGTGAAACTGAGCCTGCCCCGGTCCTTTTCTTGACAGGGCAACGAGAGAGTACCAGGGGAGAGTGGGGTTGGAGGCGGGGTGGTGGTTCTGCAGGGTTGTTTTTTTTTTTTTTTTGGGTGGGGGTCCATGAGGGAGACTTCGGAAGGTTGGGAGCGGGGGGGGGAGAAAAAGGGGTAGCGGACCATGGGAAAAACACAATCCCTGGCCCCTCTATAGCACTTGTTCCACCCCACTTCACCCGCACACCCACCCTGTGTGTGCCACTTGTCACTGACCCTTGCAACCCCCTTCTCATTCTCCCCCGAGCCTTTGAGCCCGTCTCCCCCCTCTCTCTCTCTCTCTCTATCTCACCCTCCTCTGCAGATGTGTGTCAGCCTCAACCTCCTCCCTCTTTTAAGGCCCCTACCTCTACCTCAATTGCCCCGGGGATGGCGAAGCGTGGTGGGGCAGAGGCTGCGGCCCGAACCCCCTTTCCAATCCAGCGCCGGAGCGAAGAATGGACCAAAAAAGGAACGAAGAATAACAGAGAGGATCCCTTTTCTTTGTGTTTGCACAAAAGAGGAAGCAGGCTGGGGCAAGCAAAGAAAAAAAAAATGTGCGAGTGTGTTGCACGCACATGCCGTGTGTGTATTCTAAGTATACGGTGTATATGTGTCGTCTCGAGGCTGTGGAATGAGGGGGAGGATTATTGCTGCAACATGCACCCTCGGTGACAGTATAGTAATTGGTCTAAGGCATCCGCTCCCTTTGCCACCAGTGACAATGTAAGCTTTCATTAAAACATACAGCAGAAATACTTATGAAATAAATCATTACCACGGACCATTAGCCCGTCATCTCCCAATAATTGAATTTGTCAGCAGTATCCTTTTCAACCACGAAAAGCCACCCTTCGTATTCTGATGATGAAGGCGATCGCTAACAACTGCTACAGGAGTATCTGTATCCCTTCATTACTCCCCCTCCTTCTTCTCCGGGGCTTGTCAATCACTGCCTGTTGATGAACCTGAGTCAGATGATTAAGCATCAGCGTTGATATTACCAGATTGATTTCGCCTCTGATGGGGTGTTATCAATATCTTTGATTAATTGCTAACATGTGGCATTCGCTGGATGCTTTAATCCCAAGTAATTACAGTGGAACGAGTGGCTGTGTTTACAGCCCGGGTGGCCCTGTGGCACCGTTAGCGCCACACTTTCAACATTCAGATATGCAAGCTGTTAAGTAGCATTTGATGCTTCTTTGCTATGTAAAATGTAAAAATAATGGTAATTGCAGCGGCGCCGAGGGATTACCGCATTTCCCAAACTCATGACGCAGCACTTGCGAATTTGCATTAAAGCATCTCGCCCCGCTTTTTTTTTTCTTTTCCTTATGTCGAGCTTTTCTCCCGCCGTAATGGTAAAGCATGAGAGTCCTCGGAGGGAGGAGGAGGAGGAGGAGGAAGAGAGAGGAAAAAAAAAAAAGAGAGGCAGCCAGCAGGGGGAGGTAAGACAAAAGGAAAAGTAAGTGAGAGCAAAGAGAGGGGAAGAGGGAGGGTAAACAGAGAGAAGAGGAAAGGAGGACAGTTGAGGGAAGGAGGCTTCTATCGATCCCATTGGTTTATTCTTTTTTGGTTGTGCATCAGCTGAGCGGCAGACCCCTCCTCGTTTGGGTTGACCTGGCGAGAGAAAAGGCCTTTTCCCGCTCGGCAGGGAGGCCGCTACTGTATTTTTGGAGCCGAGCAGCAGGAAACAAACATCGTACTGTACTTTTTTTTACACCGCTGACCTTAACCGCATTTATTCCAGTTAGAAAATGTCCAATTTTTAAAAAGAGGTGCACGGGCAATTTGCGAAAATGACAACATTTTCTGAGCCCGAGGTCGCCCGATCGACTTCAATAAAATGACATGGAGGGATACTTTGCGTTAGTCAGCAGGCAGAGATGAGCGAGAAGTGTTCACTCTCCCTCCGAATATCAAACTGATGAATGAGCGCGACTTCACAGAATCGTTGGAGCCTCCTGGGGTTATTATTATTATCATTATGATTACGTTTGGGGTAAATTTGACTGACGCAAACTCTTTTTTCTGAAGCACCTCCAAACAGGAGTCGATACAAAACTTAAAGACTGTCATTCGACCTCCCCTTGATGAATCCAAACATCTTCCAACAAGCATTTAAAGCTCTCCTAAGTCGCTCACCTAATATATCGCTCGGTTCATTTTCTAAGAGTTGTAAGCTCACAGTCTATTTTCGGGGTGTGACATCGGTAAACGCTGTGAAGTTTCCCTTTTTTTTTTTTTGCGAGAGTCTGCTGCTGACATGCAACTCAGCCACAGCTTGCACTAAAAGAAGTGTATATAATCCTAATTTTGCTGTCCTGTTGGGAAATAGTGCACTACATACTTAAAAAAAGAAGCAAATCGCTCACGTTGTTTTATCCAGTGTAAGTTGTTGTATGTCCAAAAAAAAGCTTTTCAAATATTATGTTGCTATTCTTTTCATTGGGTTTTATGTGTGTGTGTGTTGAAATTACATGTTTTGGAAGGCCCGGAGTTCAGTGTCAGATTTTCCGGAAAAATCACTTTCGAATTCAATTAAACGACTTCAATGCGGCTGTTGTCTAAAAGTTTGATTTGCTGTCTGCACACACTCAAAAAAACGAGAATTAGGACTTTTTCCCTCTGCATTAGAATGAGCCACGTCCCCTATTATTCATTTTACAGCATCACTCATTACCGCAAACATGAAGCCTCACTTTGGCTTTGTGAAACTTTTTCTTTCTTTTATTTTTTTTCTCTCTCTCCTTCATATCACCCATTCCACTGTACCGACTTGGATGTTTTCACATCAGCGCAAAGTATTACTTTACATTCTGCCTGCTGTCAATCACCTGACACCCACAGGAAGAAACTGAAGTCTCCTCCAGGAAATAATCCTTCAGAAACATGCTGCTTTACAAACTGTACTGTCACATCCAGGTCCTTTTATTTAGAAAGTCTTTGTTAGCCGGGACAGCAGTTACTTTTTAGGGTAGATTTCAAGCGCGATAGAAGGAGAAAAAAAAAATCAAAACAGGATCCAACTGGTCAGGTTTTTTTTTTATAATATGTGCGGAGGTGTTGCTTGAGTGAAAGGTGCCGGCGGTGATGGTTGGAGGACATATCAGGGAGGTGGTGGTGGTGAGGGGGGAGGCGAGGAAAGTGTCCAAGGGCCCTCCAGTTTGCTCCGTCGCCCTGAGCTGCCTCTATGCGTGCATGAGTCTCATTTCTCTGAGAGGAGAAGGAGGTGGAGGGGAAAAAAGAAGCAAAATAAAGGAGGGGAGGTAGGGAGGTGCTATAGCTGTCCGGTGAGATCCGCTCACAGCTGACTCCCCCCCTCCGCCCTCCCACACAACCCCTTCCTCGACGGCTCCTCTGGTGAAAAGGGCCCTGAGTGGCGAGCGGATCCATTTCAGCGTGGAAACCCCACACACACAAAGCTCTGAAAGCTGCTCTTATGCCACGTCTCGGTATCTCTTACCTGTTAGCCCGATTAATTATTCCCCCAAGTACAGGAGCCAGGGAAAGGAGACACCGCGGATGGGCCGGCGAGATAGGGCTGCACTCTCTCAACTGAACGGGAGAAGCCAGATAAAGAGAGTGGGTGGTGGGGTGACGGGGGAGGAAGAAGAAGAAGGGGTGAGCTCTGTTGTCTCTCCCCCCTTTTTCTTTCTTTCTCCCCTCTGCCTACAGTAGCCTTCAATCTCCAGTGGCTAATGTACTAGAAAGTTGCTCTTACAATGCACCCACACTTTCTTAGTCACAGTAGAGTGGGTCGAAAGAGCCAGTAGTGTAGTTAATCACTACTTTTTTTTTTTTTCTCCCCCCGTCAACTATCAGCGCAAATGGGACACGTGAAAAAAAAAAAAAAACCCTCGTCTCTTTTGAGGAAGTTGTTTCCGCGGATGGCGTTTTTGGCAGCAGGAACCACCGACGCAGTGACCGGGAACTCCATTAAACGTGGCACCCGCCCGCCCGCCCTGATTGCCTCGACCACCGTTGTGTGCGTGTTGACACGTTTGATTTCTTTTTTTTTTTCGTCGTGACACGTACCTCTCTTCCTAGCTTCTTCTCGGCGACATCACCTCGGCGTCCAGTCGCTTCCTGGTTATGTAGAGCAGGGAGGAGGAAGGAGGGGGTTTCCATGGATATCAATCAGCCAATGGCGGCGCGGCTCCTCGGAGCGGCGTGTTGAGAGCCGGGGTCTCTGGGGCAGCCTGTCTTTTTAAACAAGGCCAGACACTTCACAGACAGGGAGAGGGCCAATTAATTCTGCCGGGGGCAACGCTCCTAGGTTAGCATTTGCTTATAGTGATAAATTGGCGCTTTGTATCCACAGTAAACTACCTACGCTCCCCCCCACCTCCCCACCTCCACCACCCTGTTTTGGCTGGCTTGGCAGGTCCAGGAGTGATGTCATGGGGTTCAGGCTGATTAGTCGGGTGCGCCTCGTCCTTTTTCACGGGGTCACTGCGCTACTGTCTGTGTAAAATTAATTAAAAGCTGGCTGGGGTTAGTGTCCGCGCTAATTCCAGCTAGTCGCTAACATCTGCTGAGGAGGAGGAAGAGGAATCGGATGCAAGGTGAAAGAGAAGCCTTAAGTGTGCATTAGAGCGAATGGGGCAAATTTTTTTTGCATAAAAAAACAGTCGCAATCTGTTTAGGAAAAAGGGCTTCTCAGCAGATTAAATTTGTACAAGCAACGACTACAAAAATCACCCCGCTGAGTGTTCTCAGTGAAACTTAGCAACACTCTCGGTAATAATAATCTTGATGTAAACAATGTGCATCCTCATCCCTGGTCCCCCCCTTTCCCGGTTTCATAAAGCTACCGTGACTAGAAGTAGCCCCTGGTGACTCCATTTGTTCAACCATGTGGCCATGTGGTCTGAATTTAGCCATCCTTTATCTTCCTCTCCCATCCGGCTTCCTTTCCTTACTCTCAGTGTTTGCTAAGTGGTTGCATACATACATGTGTCTTCAGAGCACCAAAAAGCAGCAACGCTCCTGGGAGGAAGGAGGAGGAGGAAGGAGGAGGAGGAGGAGGGCATCTCGGATATTTTATTTACTTATTATTTAAATACTCTCTGCCTCCTTCGGCTACAGCGCGGCACGTCAAACATCCTCGCGGCGTTCCCTTTAAAATCTCCCCCCAAGGTGAGAAAGGTTGATCATTTTTCCCTTTCTTCTATGCGAGCAGCGCGAATGAAAGTCACGGCCAATTTCCCTTTTAACATGGACACAGGAAAAACAACAAGTCGAGCAACAAAACAGCCTTCAGTTGCTGAAGCAGAATCTTTGATTTGGCATATCAAAGGGGAGCGCGATCCCTGGGTTGCCGTGGCTCCCAAGGTTGGAACACACAGACCTACTTCACCTGAACGCGATTGGCTGCCCGTATATTAACCAAAGTGGGAAAAGAGGGCTCCATTAGCGTATAGGTAGAAAGCGTATTTTTCTGCTAAACAAATAATCAAACAAATTAACGTGCTTCAGAGGTGTTTGTAAATTATGATGAAATAGCACGCAAACCCTTAACCAGCTTTCAATTGTTTATCACATGCTCGCAAATTGAGTTTCTATCAAGGACGAAAACACCGAAAAGCACCGAAATTGATGCGTACTTTCTTGCAGCGTATGCAGATGTTCCACACTTTTTCTGCCAGAATTTCCAATTGTGGAAACTTCACAAGGTCCTCAATGTGAAGCTTAGAAGTGTTACATGCTGCTTTTTCCCCGAAGAGTGTCTCAAGCCGGAATAAAGCCTCGCCGCCCGATCCCCCCATGTTACTTTCAGCTGACTGGTTTATCAGAGTCGTTCGGTCTCATCTGGATGCGAGCCGTGCGGGGCGGAGGGAGCCGCTGATCCTCCAAGCGGGCTGAAAAGGGAAAGTTGATATCATTCCCACTCGCTGCTGAGCGGGGGGACCAGAGGTTTCCCCTCATGGGGGGTCCTGAGAATGTCACTCTCACTCCCGTACTTGGAGACCCCCTCCTCCTCCTCCTCCTCCTCCACTTCCACCTCCTACTGCCATTATATTCACCTACATTATCTCCAAATGTCACGGAGAGTAAAACCAATAGCACAGGGAGGATTTATCAAGGTGGTATTATGCTCTTTTGGGTACAAGGTGCTTGATGGAAGCTTGTAAACCAGCGGAAGTGATTTTAGCTCCGTGTGTGATACGTTTATCGCAGCGGCAGTGGAATATTTTTATTCGATGTCTGAAAGATTCCTGACTACTCGTTTACATTGTGTAGAGATATGGTTTTAGTTTACTAATTATCTGGAATCAAGGTGACCGAAACTAGTGTGCAGGAAAAGTGAAAATACAGAAGCTTGGATGAAATGCTTTAGGAAACTTCTCAGCATTTATCCTTCAGTGTTGATTGGCTGCTACACATGGAACCAATCAGATGGTGCTGCAGGTGGGGCGTCACAGCCAAAGCACTGCCATTTTTAATACATTTATTTTACTGGGAATCTGTTAAAAAGAAAGCCAATAATCATAAAAATGCTAAATCAAATAATGGGTCAAGCTGATAATAGCACAAACTTATTGCAACTGTTTCTCCTTCTCTGTGCCAGATATTAGACACTGATCTGATGTCAAATGTTGGAAATATGATGACATTAATGGTCAGAATCATATGCTAACGTATCCGCCATAGATGACGACATACTGATTCCTTACAACCGACTCAGTCAGTGTATTTTGCTTCCTGTCGACGACAGTCACACAGATGAACACATCTGTTCACGCGCAAGCACCTGCATCCCTTCGCTTATTTTCTGTTCCGATATTCATTCGCGGATACAAAGCGACGCTCTCGCTATTTCAAAGTGCATCGCTCTGAGGGAGTCTGATCATTTCTCAGCACTATTTAGCCTGTTAAATACAGAATATGTGCTCATTTGAAGGGTCTCTGTCCCAGCTTTAAGTACAACTACTGTCAGCATATTTCCTCTGTTGGCTTGCCTCATTATAATTGCAGCTTTATAAAATGTGACACTGTGAATAGTAGGGAAAAAAAAAAAGTTTTTTTTTTTTTTTTTTTGCATGAGCCGTGAGTTCAATTGGAACAGTGGGATATGACGGATCTTTCCTGAAAGGCTACAAACACCTGGTGGTTATGGGTTTGGACAGCAGACATGTCATACTGACGGCTTTCCCCCCACTTCAGCAGCACCCCAAGCTCCGGCTTTTGTGGATTTTTTTAACACTCTGAAATTGTCAATCGAGTCAGTGGCCTGGACAAGCTCTTTCTTTGTGACGGTGGGGCTTTAAAATGGTGCCAACCAAGCAGCATGGACGAAGGATTTGAAAAAGGCACAATGAACTGGAAAAAAAAAAAAAAAATCCTAGCTACCTGGGAAACAAAACCAGGGGCAGGCGAGAAAATGTCGAAGAAAGAGAAAAGGGGGGAGAGAGGAGAAAAAAAAAAGTGTCACAGAGTGACCCTCCCTCCTCTCTATTCCCCAGCCAATTTTGAGTCCTCGGAGTGAGCGGCAGGCATTTCTAGTCTTGAGAGGAGTGACAGAGAGAAAGGCAGGGACAAAAAAAAAAAAAAGACAGAAAGAAAGTGAGAGCCCGTCCGAAAGAGGGGGAGAACAAGAGAGAAGAGAGTGGCAAGGGGGAGGGATGGAGGGAGAACAACTTGAATCGTTGTCATCAGCTCCGTCACGTTGAATAGGCCTAATGAATGCAAGTGAGTGTTGAGGAGCCATGGCCAGCTCTATCAAGGCAGGTAATACCGCCCAGATTTAATTGGGAGCAGGTATTGGAGGGGCTGTATTACTTTAATTGGGTAGGGGTTCTCTAAATGGAAAAGACAAAGTATAATGGCCAAATTGTAGTGCACAATAGCACTTAGCCTGGGATTGTATGCATTCGCTAATCTGCCCTGGAATGAGGCAATTCTGAACAATTTTCTCAGTGAAACCAGCTGCAGAAAGCTTGTCCCCCTTTTTTGTTCTCCCTTGGGAAAATGTAAGATTGAAACAGAAAATACCTTTACCGGGGCAATCATTTGCCACGTGCAGAAAGCGGATACAGCAGTGAGTGGTGGAGGAGGAGAAAAAAAAGGAAAGGAGGGAGAGAGGGGAATCTTTGTAGCAGGGAGAATGGAAGGCAAAGGAGATAAAGCGGGGCTCAAAGTGGGGCCTGTCACGGTCGCCAACGAGAGAATAAAGTGATGACATTTACAGTGACAGATGAGACTGCAAGGGAGAACTGCCCACTATTTAGAGGGAGGAATCTGATATTTAACAGACATGGCCTCTGATAATTAACAGTGGACATGTATTTAGTGGTGGGCCTTGTCATTATTAATGACAGGCTGAGATACTGATATCTGTTGGATCTTAATGAAACACAGCCAGCCATGCTTGGATCATGCCACGCACGACGCCGCGCGGACGTTTTAGACACTCGCGAGAAAGTTGAGATGCGTTTTAGTCTTAATTCTGACACACTTTTCGGGAGCTTATCCGAAAGAAAGCCATCCCCAATTGTCGGAAAATGCTGCAACTATAACCCCTGCACTTGCTGTGGACAGGAAGTGCTTAGCAGCACGCCGCCACATTATCCCAGCATGCACTGTGCTAGTGCGCTCAGTCTTGTGTATCTTATCACCAAGGGAAATGGAGGGAAGAGGAGCAAACACCAGAGAAGTCGACGCCATGTTCGCTTTTGGAAAAAAAAAAAGATTTTTTTTTATCACTCTTCTACTCTCACTTTCTGGGGGGAACGCAGGGGAGCTAAGTTGTACGGCAATTGTGCCGGTGAAGTGAGAATGATTGCTTTTTATTGTCCATTGTCCCCACAGGTTAGAGTGTGGAAGGTATTGTGTATCCTCACGGTGGAGAGGGAGAGGAGGGACAGAGCCTGCGGTGCCAAGGGCCTCTCCTTTAGCCTAGGTTGCGTTTAGCCTGAAAGTCCAGCTGAGATGAGAGAAAGCAGCTGGACACTGCGCTTGCTAAAAGGACAACCTGCTGGGTTATCACCGCCTCGCAATCCGGCACATCCATTCCACTCAAGGCACATGCGCCTACCTTCACAATGCAAAGTTGCCTCGGACGGCGATTCGCTCCTCTTTTCATTTCGCCGTCATCAAGTCTACACTGTAATGACTATATCCCATATTTTGCACTGTAACAAGGACAAAAAAACCCAACAGCAGTATTGTCCCAAGAAGGCAAACCTTGGCATATTGTTTGAAGGCTAAATTGCTCCCTGCGAAATGCACCCTCTGCTTTATTGCAGGCATCTCTCCCATTAAATGTGTGGGTATTGTGTATGGATTACAATAGCTAAGAGGAACCCAGGGACAGCTTAACCGTTAAGAGAGAGTGAGAGGAAGAGTCTATAAAAAGCACCGAGAGTGGCTGAGGTTTTTGTCGGGTAGACGCATGCTTGCTTTCCCACCTGGTGAGGAGAGGAGAGGGTTTTAGGGAAGAACTCGCTGTCATGAATATTGCATGCGGAGGAGAGGAGGCAGGAGGAAGTAGCCAACTCCAGAATAGAACATTCCTGTATATTAGATTACAGTACAATGATTCCTTAGAGGGAAACTCTTGATTAACTTGTACCAAGTGTGTCTAGCAATTAGTTACACTCTGCAGTGGGTAATCCATTGGTATCAGAATGACTTAGTAATGATATGTAATTAAAAGATGAATGAATATGTTACTCACGTGTAATACAAATTGGATCTGGAGCGCACTTTGAAAACACGCCGGACTCAAATGTATTATTCAAATTTGTTAGATTAATACCACAATCTATCAAATCCCTCATTTTTCCTGTGAGCCTTTACTGGTAACTTGAAACAATTGCCGGGGCGATTATCTAAAGCCATGCTTTTAGTACCGTTTTACAGATTGCTGCGCCTTTACAGGATGCTCTGTTTCTGAAGTTTGGTAAGTGTTTTGTGGGGCAGAAATGAAAGTAGCTTGAGATGTTTATTTCTGGTTGTAGTGTTGCCATCACCAGACTATTGTAGTGAAGACAGCTGTCCACATTCCAGCTCTACCCTCTGGTCATGTTCTCTGGACTAAAAGTATGAGATCACAAGACATAAAATGAGTTAGCTCCATAAGGTGGCTAAGGTAGCATTGGATTTAAAGTAGCCAGCTGAGGTGCTTCGTGCATCCTCATTGGCATGCCCAACTAGGAAGAGGAACCCTGTGGAGAACCAGAACTCACTCACGGGATTACATATCCCATCCAACCAGGCCCTCAGGAGGAGCTGAATAACCACGGCTTAGGATAGGGACATCCAGAATGCCCTGCCACTGGCCTGCTACGACTGTGAACTGACCCCAGAGGAGCAGAAGATTTCTGATGAAATGCTGCATGAATTTTACTTCAATGACAACAATATCTTTATATCATGCAGCACTGGACCAACAGACATGGCTGGAACATACATCTTCTACATATTCTTGGCTACCTGGGTTACAAGCACCAGCCAGATGATTGATTAAAAAGGAGCGACAGTAATGACACAAATGTTCACCAACTTTTCAACCAGGATCGTTTGGAGTGGCTGCACAAAAAAAAAAAAGGCATATCTCTGAAAAAGGATGCTAGGTGTATCACTGTTTTCCTAGAGAGCTACATACACTCTCTTTTGGCAATTAAACAAGATGTGGACACTCATCCATCCATTTTCTTCTCCTAATCTGGGGTCTAGTCGTAGTAGCAGCAGTTGAAACAGATCTCTCTCCCCGGCAAAGCCTCCTGTAGGATCCCAAAGCATTCCCAGGCCAGATGAGATATGTAATCCCCCCTCCATCGAGTTCTGGGTCTACCTGGGATCTTGCATGTTCCCAGAAAACTTCCAAAGGGCCCAGAAGGCATCCTAATAAAATGCCCAAACCAACACAGCTCACAGTAAAACCACCTGCTTAATATTGTGTATTATGCTGTAAAACCAACTCTCATCCAGTGGGTCATAGGACTTCTCGGGGTGTCTTGTGGTGTCTGGCACTATAGGATATTGGCAATGAATGGATTTTAGTCTTGTAGATTGTGGAGCAGGGCCTCTGTAGATCGATTTTGTTGCTAGTGCATCCCATGGAAGATCAGATTGGGTTCTCAGGAGTCGCTACGAGGGGTTTCTTTGGTCTGTGACAACGTTTAGGCGGCTGATATGTGTCAAAGTAACGTCCACATGAACGCCAGGACCCAAGGTTTCCCAGCACAACGTTTCATTGTGGCGAGATCATCGGTGTCAGTGATTTTAATGATGCGGCTGATCAGTGTAAAGTAAACACAGGCAGATTAACCAGCAGGTTCACTGGGCAAATGAGTTGCTAAGCTCCTGTTAACTCCCCCATTAACTCCTCCATTCCTTCCGCACTCGGTGCATCGGATACAGTTGTTCCGTGGTAGAAAACCAGCTGGATTTGCTGTATGCTATTTTGATTCCCAACACATTGAGCAATATGCGACATATTAGCACAATTCCTGAAAAGTAAAGCTTCTTTTATTTTACAGCAAGTGTGCAGATGTGGGGAAGAATCCGTGTGATATCTCCCTCTCACTTGACTTCTTGGGTTTCAAAACAAAGCTTTTGCATTTTCACAAGTCTCTCTCTCACCATCCACATCCCACATGTCATCCTAGCACATGTTGCTTTCAATGCCTTCTTTACAAATCAGGTATTTGTCACTTTTAATGAACATTATTTCACACTTGGCACAAGGACAATCTGCCGTACAGATGTACGTTATTTGCTGCAGCTTCTGTTTGGACCGAAGATTCAAAAAGGTGTTATTTTGTTAAAGGAGGATATATTTTTAACACCATCAGACCATCAAAAAGCCGAAGATGTAAGAGAAGTGGATGGAAGAAAACAGTTATTGTATCAGATTCATTGGGTGGAAATGTAATTAACTGCAAATGAACTGGTGCCTGATACTTCAAAATGCAAACCAAAGCAGCACTTTGAAATTCTCACTTTGTTATCTGCTCTTTAAAAAAAAAGACAAAATAGCAATCTTTTCTGTTGATTATCCATTTAAAAAACTATTTATTCAATTCATCTTTAAAAAGACAAAACATTTTCCTTTCAATACACATATTTTTAACTGATATCAGCATCTGATTGAAGCAACAGAAAAACATGTCAACAACAAAACAGGCTTCGGCTGGCCTACTTTATGGCTCGTTTTTTTTTTTTTTTTCCAATTAAAGATAAATTATTTCACTTTCTGTGTTACAGCTGCGGGTGAACTTTTTAACCGCGATAGTGACAGTTACGCAGTATTTAGATGAGTCGGTTGGTCCGTAACTTTGGTCAAATGTCAGATGTTTGAGCGACAATCGACTGGATTGCATTCTCTCTCCCAGAAGATGACTCCTTTAGCACACGATCACGCTGACTGTTAGATGGATTGCGAATTTTTGTGAGACATCCGTAAACCCCTGTGACATTTTCAAAGCTCTGACTTGTCAAGCAGCACCAGCAGGTCACTTATTTTGTGTGAACTGGCAGAAAACGGAACGAATATTCACCGATTTTGCACTAGTTTTGGTTTTGAATGACGTAATCTCAACAACTCGTGAGTGGAATCCGATTGAATTTGCAAAAGATGCTTTGGAGGAGAATGACTGCTTGACAATAGGGGCTTTGTTTTCAGGCTGGGTGATTCAGCAATGTGTTATTTCAGTGAATAGTGATAGTTATTGAACATGATTGGGGGCGATGAGATGGTCCAGGTGGTGGTGGACTTGTGCGTCTTGGGGGGCCGTGTAAAAAGCAAGACTAGCCAGGGAGGCAGCACATTTGGGGTTTGTTCACGCAACCAAATACCAAATCGTGTTGGTTGGTAACATCTCTTGATGGATCAGATTTCACTGCTGGATTGGCACCATAGACTGTATAAAGGATGGACGTCACTCGTTGGTTCCTGCACTGAGAAAATGAAGCCAGGGTTTTGTTACTTCCTGGTTGACATCTTGGATTTTTGGAGCCAGTGACGCAAAAATCGTTAGAGGGGGGTGGAGCCATAGGAGCAGTGATTGGTCAGACGGATTGAGAGGCGGGCCCTCTCTGCCCGCCCACATTTACCGCCTTCTGCTCGCTTCGTCTGCATCGTCAATCAAGCCAGCCACGCCCCTTGCCCCGCAAAATTTTGATGATTTTAAAAAATTCAGTATTGATTTATTTTCAGATTGGCCACCTGATCTCTGGATTTGACCATGAAAACTAATAAGAAAAAAATCCTGAGCTGTAGGAATGCGGTATTTCATGATCTGTGATCACTTCTTTTCCAATTCCAGTCTATGGGAGCCAGGGCTTTTTGGAGCCAGCAGCTAGCGGACGTAGTGATGTTGCAGGTTTTTGACACTTCCGGGTTGGCTTCATTTTTCAGGGCCGGTTGCTACGTCCATCTTTTATACAGTCTATGATTGGCACAAAAGTTGGGATGTGACTAGTCGTGCCATCAAAGTCATCATTGACTCACAACAACTTGACTTCTCTCCGCCTTTTGCATATTAAGGATTGCTGCCCTACAGAGCCGCTACCCTAACACCGACTCTTCTCTTTTTCACGGATAAATAATTGCAGTATATATTTTTTTTTACATTACCCAGCCCTGGCACTCAAAGCCCCCTCTGTTTTGGGCACGGGAGATTCCTCTTCCGAAAAACCAGAAGCGGAACATCAACCACGGGCGTCCATCCATCAGCGTAAAAAGCAGATGAATAGGTCTGATTCTGTTAAAGGGGTTTTCGGGTTAGGAGGTGGCGAGAGTCGGGCCTTAGATTGTATGATAAAGTACGGCTGGCAGATGAAAACAAATAGGACTAAATGAGTAATCAGGCCCTCGCTTCCCCCCTATACATCTCCTCCAACAGAAGAAGCATTGCCCCGAGAGCAGACACTACAGTCTGGCCGAGAGGTAATGCGAGCTTGTTTTTCGGATGGGGCGGGCGGGCGGTGTAATTTGTTCTGTCTGGCGGAGGCATGTTGTGTTGATGAGGATGGGGGCCCTCTGTACACTTGCTCCCAGTACGATTCCAGTTTGGGGTTGCAGAGCCCCGAGTGGCTGTAACAGACCCACTTCCCCCTCCGCCATGTGAGCCCTACGGAGGGCCTCCACCGGTAGTCGGAGTGTGAGATGCATAGATAACGCATGCACACATACCCCCGGCAAACAATGTGTCCTTCACTCACAGTTAAACATTTTCTGTGACAAGTCGGAGAGGTATTTTTCCTCTCTTGCCCCCCTCTCCCCTCACCGCCGCCCCTTCACCTCCTGTCTCCGCAAACCTGGGTTATTTTCTCCAGCGGCCTCTCTGCAGCCGGCTTCGTCCAGGGCCGGTGTCAGTTATTTCATAGTGACAGGCAGAGTTAGGCCGACATGTGTTCGCGCTGAACACTCCCTGCAGTCGAGTCTTGCCGGGGCTGCAGCTGATGAGAACAGACAGCCAGGTAGATCCACAGGCGCGATAGAAGTCAACCGAGGATTTCTAGGCTTCTCGGAGGGTTTCATCAGTGGAGGATTTCTGGGTCCCTCGAAGTGTTACATCACTCCCACTGCAGTGATGCACAGTAACAGATTGTGCGCCTCTGTAAAGGTACGAGCCCTAAAAAAAAAAAAAAAAATGAATGCAATGTAGGTTGACTCTCCTGCGAAAGGTCACCTTTTTACAGTAATTAGTTGCTTCTCAAAGAACTCAAAGAACTTTCCCAACTTGTTAGCTGCATATTCCTTTCGAGCAAAGTTTATTTACTCTCGCTCTGCCCCTCTTCTCTCCCAGCGAGGAATGAAATCATCTGTCCGCGGAGAATAATCAGACTCATGTTTGTATACATTTCAGCGAGCGTGTCTGCCTGCGCATGTTTCATAGCTCGTTGGCTTCCCTTCCTCATGTTGTTATATGAGTCACTGCTGTTCTGCTGCAGTAAATGACTTTTCAAGCGGGGTGCTTTGGGAGAAGGATTTGGGGAGGGGGGGTTGGATTGTGACTGGAGGGTTGTTGGTTCAAACCTGCATCTTTGCGAGGATCGGGCTCGCAGGTGTTGAACTCAAAGCGGCTTTGCTGGTGGAAAAAAAAAAGTTGAGTTTGACTTTCCCTGGATAAATAAAGGTTAAAAAGAAGTAGTAGTGTAATGTGTGTGTGGGTGTGTGTAGCGGCGGCGGCTGTGTGTGTCTGTTTGAAGCGCTGCACCTTTGAAGGCGGCTTGCCTGTGAGCTGTCAGTGGCGCTGGGAGGCGGCGACGGGGACGAGGTCAAGTGCAGCTTTTTACGCGACGAGCGAGAAGGAAGAGGGCAGCGGTGGCGGTCCGGTGCCTAGAATGAACCAAATGTGTGCAGAATCGGGGATGCGGGGGGGGAAAAAAAAGATGGAGGGGGTCGTAGCCGGCAGCAAGGTCAGCGCAGAGATCCTCTCAGCCGCCCGGCTTTCTCTTTGTCTTTCTGTCTCAAAGAGCGAGATGTAAAGACGTACAGACACACACACCATAGGTTCAAAGCTGGACTGTTTTCATTTGAAGTGAAGGATATCTTCCAGCCTGTGTTGCTTCAAAACCCTGCTGATGAGATATGGTGTACATTTTTTGTCACATATATAAGAAAACACCCCCACGATGGCGGCGCTTTCTTTAATGCCGAGCAAATTAACAAATATCCTGTTTTCGCTGTCCGATGTCCGCCGTGCGGCTGATCAAAACGCTTTGAGCGTCTCAACCCGCCGCGAGTTAGCGTACATGACAGAAATCATACACTTATTGTAGCGGCTCATCAACATGCAGCATTTAGCCGTAAAGTTACGAGCGGAGGAGATATTCTGTCGACAACAAGAGATCCTTCAGGAAATAATTTCCCATCATCCCTTCTTGTTGTTGTTAACAGCCTGTTCGTCCACGTCTCGCAGATGACACCGTCTTGATTGTCCCTGTGATTTGTGATATCATCGCTCTCCAACGTCTCATCCCTCTCCTCTTTCCCTTCCCCTCTCCGTTTCTGGGTGTGTGTGTGTGTGTGTGTGTGTGTTGTGTCTGCGTTCATGTGGGTGTGTCGGGGCTTTGAAAGCAAACGCTAAACACAGCTGTTGGAAATATGCCTTACATTTATGGATTCAATTAGCTGGTTGTGTAGCTCCGACTGGAAAGCGAGGGGGATAAACGTGCAGCCTGAATGGAACCTGGGATGATTAGTTGGTATGCATCTTAAGCTGGATTGAGTTAACTTGCTATCTAGTTAGTCCGACTAATCTTAACCTTTTCCACTTTTTGCAATTAGTCCTCTTTTGTCAACACCTTTTTTCCCCCCCATTTCCCCTTCATACATGACAGTAAAACTTATAGAAGTCTCTTTCGCTTGCCTGGATAACATCTACCTGTCTAGTATGTTTTGATACTGTCACCACCATTTCCTATGATATCTGCCTTTTGTAGGTTACTGCAGGGGTGGGCAATCCTGGTCATCGAGGGCCACAATCCTGCATGTTTTAGATGTTTCCCCTCTTCCAACACACCTGATTCAAATGATCAGCTCATCATCAAGCTCTGCAGAAGCCTGATAGCGATCCTGATCATTTGAATCAAGTGTGTTGGAAGAGGGGAACATCTAAAACATGCAGGATTGTGGCCCTCAAGGACCAGGATTGCCCACCCCTACTTTACTGTGAGGCTGACAAACTGCAGTTCCACGAATGGCCACTTGAGGACGGCTCCAAAAGTGAGTCAGTCCCTGTAGATGTGGTGTTAAAATAGCCAACTTTGCAGAAGAAATAAACACATTTACAGCCTGATACAAAAACACTTCTGGTCTCTATGACTAGTTTCCCTGTTCATGACAACTGTATGGGGGGTGATTTTTTTATAGACCTCTTCTGTTTGGGCTAAAAGTTGTGCATAATTAAGACTGTGTGGTCGGTACGGCGACCATTGACAGGTTGGCATGCCTCAGTTCCATCTCATTTTCAGATTACCTCGAAGTAAGACTATGACCCAATCCCTTTGACTACATTATGGCTCCTTCACAGACATCTCGAGAACTCTTATGCACCCGTAAGTCCGCATTTGTTGCCTGAGTAAATTGGGTGCCGCCCTATTGCTATTTATGCCATTTCGAGGCCTTGCAATCATTCAGTTCAATCAGATATGGTTTAGTTTGGAGTCACCACCACAATGAGCTCCAAAAGCTTCCTCCTCCATCATATACAGTCAATGGCACAAACAGGTCAAATAAAATTACCCAGAAAACCCTCCCAGCTTGCTCTCAACGTGACACGTTTCTCACATTTCTTCGGTAGTTCATTAAAGAAGTCAGTGAAGATGGATAGTTGCGAGCGCATGATTCACCAGAGATCGTGGTACTTGTTGACAACTAATATGCCTCCACGTGTAGGCTTTAGAGAGTCTCGGCCTGCCTGATGAAATAAACAGACAGGGCGCAAACGAGAAACACCAAAGGGAGACGGGAGCTGCTGATAGTTAGCAATTCTCTGTAATGACACCGGTCACCGCAAATGACCAGAATGTCGTTTTCTTTACACCTTCTAATGACACATGGAGCACAGTTTATGCAGAACGCTGAGGAAATGTTTTCCTTTTTAACTTTGCTGTTTTTGCACAATTATTTCTTCCCCGTTTCGTCGCCACAAACAAGTTGCCGAGCGGATGTTTTCGTTGCTCTGTATGTTAAGAAAAACAAGAACTTGAACAGAAAACAGAGCCAATGAGGGCTGCTTAGACAGAGCGTCTATGACTCTTTACAAGGTGCTGGTTTGAGTGACGTTTGGTTAAAAGGTACGCACCGGTTTGTGGGAGAAACGAGAAGTGAAAAAAGAAAACAAATAGCCCTGATGCAACTTGTAAAAGCTGCTGCGTTCACTTTGCATCCTTGGCCTTTATGTGTCTTGTTTAGACAGTGCTTTTAGTATGATTTGTGTCCTTTATGGATGCTCTGTTCAAGGAGATCAATCTCCCCACAAAGCCCTTTATTAACCATTCCCCCGGATTATGAAAAATGTATTAATTAAAATAAGAGCCTTCTGGATGGCATCACGTCACTAAAATAGATCAAAACAGAATATTTATTGGCGACGCTTACAGAAAATGGAGCTTTTTCTTTTTTTTTTTTTTTGTGCGCAGAAGATAAAGTTGATCCGCCATAACCTTGATTGCTGACAAAACTTCCAACAAACAGATAAAGTTTCTGAGTTATGATGGAAGCCCGGATAGCGCCGGCGCCATCAATCAGCCCACGGACAACGTCGCTTTTTTTTTTTTTTGTCGTCGGCTAGCAAAACAGCCTTTTGATGAGATGATTGGCGTTGCCGTAATCTCCGCGCGATGACTTTGTAGCGGCGGAGCACGGCTCGGTGTGGCGGTGTCAGGGTCTACAAGTCCTGTGTTTTAATGCAGGATTATTGGCAACTTCCACTTCCAGCAGTCCACACGCTTTATTGTACACAACGTAAGCAGCGTTTTGCCGAATCAAACAAGTTTACTTAGAGCGTCAACAAGCCCCTCGTCTCATTTACAATGATTGATTAATATTACAATTAAAATTCCAAGCTGAGATTGTTTTGATTAATATTCCCTTCTTGTCTTGAGGTTCCAAACCACCCATGATGACATGGAAATAAATAAACACGCACCGGAGCACTGGCAGAATTCTCAGAGAGACGAACAGCATCCACCCAGGATCTTTAGCGGGAGAGAGAGAGAGAAGGGGGAGAGAGAGAAGGGAGAGCACTTCCCATATTTCTGCTGCTGATTGACAAGGCTGACATATGGAATAGTTCACCTATTCCCCAGTGACAGGAAGATGGGGGAGAGCGCAGGAGAGGCGGGTAAACTTGCCTGCGAGGCTGAGCGCAATTTTATTTTTTTATTTTTTCCTTAGATTCAGCGCTCCTGATCAAAAGGACTCATATCTCCCCTACTAAATTTAGCACCAGTGGCAATTAGCGGCGGAGTCACACAGCCACTCCAGGAGCAGCTGACAAATAGTACCTTAACAAGTCGGAGATGTACGCCGCAGTTTGATGGATTTGTGTGTGCACAGCTGAGGGGGGAACTTACTGGAGTGTTTTTCTTTCTGTGTGCATGGTATGTGCATGTGGTACACATACTGTCTGTGTGTGTGTGTGTGTGTGTGTGTGTGTTGGCGCAGCAGTGGAAGCATGCTGATCCGCTTCAGCTCTTGTTGGCTGCTGAGCTTCAGACATGTGCACG
Organism: Stegastes partitus; assembly: GCF_000690725.1. Classification (NCBI taxonomy): domain Eukaryota; kingdom Metazoa; phylum Chordata; class Actinopteri; family Pomacentridae; genus Stegastes; species Stegastes partitus. Next base: position 190,021 of record NW_007578887.1, on the reverse strand, counting down.
GTGCAGCCACGCCACAACACATTCGTAAAGTTGGAGAGTTTCTGTTGCATCACCTTTTGTGGTTCCAGTTTCTGAAATGTGACGACTAACTACTGCGAATAGTTCTTTTTTTGTATATGTAAAAATGATGAAGATTTTTACGAAGTACTTTTTTTTTTTTTTTTTCTTTTTCTTTTTAGAATTAAAGTGAAAATGTAAATATTATCTAACATCCATCCATTATCTATACACCACTTAATCCTCACTAGGATTGCGGGGGGGCTGGAGCCTATATTATCTAACAATGAAAATCTATTGTTTTCATCGTGTGGCAGGAAGGAAAGTTTATTTATTCTTTTTTAAAAACTAGAACTTTAAATTTACTGGTAAGTTTTGTGAGCTTATTGTCCATTTATCCATTAAGAAAGAAAAAAAAAAAACCAGAAAAAACCCACAACACACAAACTTAAAGATGAATTTGACTGATAGCAATTAAAAAAAAACAAAAAACATAGACATCGTGATAACATTGTTATCTTGTGTTTTTTGTGCTACATAGCTTTGTAGCATTTATCCAGTATTGCAACAACCTTACTAATTTATACAAATGTCTGGCATTGTCACCGGGATTTTAACCATTTTGCAAATTGCCAAATCAAAACTGAAATCTAAAAACAAAAGAAAAATATTTTCGCAATAGTATCGTGAGATTTTTGCTACATGATTATCATGAGCAAAAGAATTTTCAGTATCATTGCGATAGCTAGAAAATGTGGGGGAAAAAACTAATAATGCGATCTATTAAGTTCATCTTGACATTATTTTTGTTTATTGTGTGTTTTCACTGTTCACATAACTCAACTGTTATCAAGATTTCATCATTATCGTGCATTTTTTTGAGGCCACGATAAACTTCTAATCCATTACCACCCAATATCTGCATTCCTTTAGATTTCTTTTTTTATTGACAATCTGCAAAAATGGTTCAAATCATGACAACTTCAGACATTTGCAAACAAGATTATTGGTGGAATTTGAAAATAGATGTAAATGCTATCAATAAAATTCATCTTTAACTTTGTTTACTGTGTTTTTTGTCTTGTTTGTTTTTGCATATCAAGTAAACTCAAAAATATATGTGAGTCTGTAACCATAACTGCATTTTGTTTCTGTTCTGGAGTGTCAACCAGGTAGTTTCTATCAACACCAGTGCAGCACATCATGCAGAAATGGGCCAGACATCAGTTTAACATCTGGGGTTGACTGTTCCGAACACTTTCTAGAACATGCCACTGAACCAGAGCTTTCACTGTTGCTCCGAGTGACCAAAAGACAAGCACAGACGACTTAGCAAACGCATCCCTCAATGCAAACTCGTCTTTATATATGCGCACCAGCTGGTCCGACAACACCGGAAAATACTTTGCGGTAATCAGAAACACTCAACATCTTGAGCCGTTTAATCACACCAACTCTTCTTTCTATATGATGTACAGATAAAGCACGTGCAATTACTTATAGATTTAAAACCACAAATCAGGGAAGGAGCCCAGATATATGTGCAAAATTAAGAGCGTATTCATGTTATAATCACCTACGTCATATCTGCAGCGCGCCGATCTGATCTGGTCATTCCAACGTGTCACCGCTGACAAATTTGAGGAAGAAAAAAAAGAAAAAGGGAAACAGAAGGAAAGACAGACAGACAAACACACTGGGAGACAGACGGCGGAATCAGCGAGCGTACTGCTCGCAGAAAGGATAGAATGACATCATGGCTCATTTGAGTCACTTCCCAGTTAATGCAGAGACGCTGTGATATCAACAAAGCAGCATCTTGTAAATTACCAAAACAACCCCCGATGACAAACACTGCAGGAATTAGTTGTTTTTTTTTTTTTATCACCTCTCACGGCGCGGCCTTTTGGAGTCAGATTTTTAACCTTGAAATTAGCAATCCCAGCTACTGTTCTTGTTTTATTTACCTGTAAGAGCCGCTGAACCTTTTTAAAAGAATTGTTCTGCTGCACGGAGTGAAGTCGATGAACTGCTCTTACATCATCCTGACTCCCCCCAGGAGAGTCTCTTGTCTGTTAGATGCACACACACATATACACACACATGTGCACACACTCTTCACATGGCTAGCCAACCTCCTGAGAGAGAAGGCAGCTAACCGTCTCAGTAGAGGAAATGAGCTATCTGCTCCACTTCTCTCCGAGACACACACTCCCCCTCTCGGCACACACACACACATGCGGTTCCCCCTGACATTTTTAGACTCCTTGCAGCTTTTTTCTGTTTGTTTGTATCTGTTTTGTGAATACATGCATGCATATCTGTGTGTGTGTGTGTGTGTGTGTGCGCGCCAAGCATCCCAAGCGGTGTGCGAGTTTGACCTTAAGCTTCTCCTCCCTCTTTACAGTGCCAGCTCTTGTGTACGTTTCCTAGGCCTGCAAGATATGAGAGGGGAAAATATCTGCCGACAGCCCATCATAGTTCACGGCTCTTTGTTTATCCATTAATAATTGAGCATAGCTGAAGACAGTACAAGGTGTGTGCTTGCGAGCGCGTGCGTGCCCGCGATTGTCTGCGCTGTGCGTGGCTGAGGGTTGGAGGTGGGATGGAGAAGGGTGTCACTGAGGGAATTTATGCCTTGCTTCACAGTTTGGGCTAAACTGCAGATTTTCTCTCTGAACTGTGTCCACAAGACAGAAAGCGTGTGTCTGCATGTGTGTATCCGCCGTTGTGTTGGAGACAAGGTGAAATAAATGTGGAATATCAAAGTGTTCGCTTCCTGTAAAACTTTTCTCATGTGATAAACACGTAGAAGAGAAATACGACGCAGAAGGAGGCAATAAATGCTTTTCTTTTATGAACAGTGAGCAACAAATACGTTAAAGTAGGAAGCTCAAAGTGGGACGTTAGTGTAAAAAAGTGATGTGCGATCAGTGAAAGTTTGTAATCACTAAAACATGATTGATTTCCAATCAGCTAATTGCATGATTTTCGTCATAAAATCATCTGTAAACATCAGATTTTTTAACGTTTTGAACCTATATGAGTGTCTACATGTCTGCATCATGGTTCCACGTGGAAAAGAGTCGCCAGAGGGACTAAAACGAACATGGGCAGGAAGATATGCAACTAAAATCAAGCAATAATCAGGATTTATAGAATGAACCTTAGCCATCCTATCACCTTCAAATTTACTGACATCCTTTATCCTTGGGTTTAATTTGACCCCAACAATTTAAACCTCCAGAAAATATCATAATTAAAATTGATACCCAAGTTTATGTGTAAATAGCCCTTTAAATAAAACTGAAAAATGACTTATTTAGAGATGTTAAAACATTGAATGGAGTCAAACTGACCCCAAAGATAACAGGAGGGTTAATACCACGAATCAGAACTGTGGTAAGAGCCTTTCTAAAGCAATGCACCAGACAATCTAGCCATTAAAAACAGATGGGAAAGTGCTGTAGACTCTTTGACACAAGGTTATCAGTGGAAATCAGAGGTTCTGCAACAACTGAAATAGTGTGAGGGGTAGTATATAATGTATGTGGTGTCCTAGAAAAAATATCTTTTTCTCTCTGTGGCACAAAAATGCAGGGTTAAGGTTTGTTAACAACATGTAAAAAGGCCTGATTAGTATTAGGAGCACATTGCTTGGTCACATGATGAGACTAAGATAAATTTGTTTGGCTTAGATGACGTCACTACTACAGTGATTGCACAATCCTGACAGTGAAGTACGGAGATGGCAGGGTCATGATTCGGAAGTACGCGAGTAAAAAGGTGTTGGAGATGATATTTATAGATGACACCATGAATGTAAACAATGTGAACAAGATGACTTCAACTCTTTAAAAGCTTGGCAGAAGAGAAATATTCTTACAGGAATCCTTGACACGCTGCCAAAATTAGACCAAAGTTTCTCAAGAAGAAAAGTGTGCCACCTGAGTGGAATCCAATAGAACCCATTTGGGGTATGTTAGGGCAGTTGTCCCCAACCACCATGTCATGGACCAGTACCAGGCCGCACAGAAAGAGAAAAAAAATTGTTGGTTTATGTTTATTTCCAACAGAGTCTGCAGGGTGTTTTATTTTGAAAAATGCCGCGCTCGTCTTCCCGTCGCATCCGTCTGTGCTTGTTTCTCGCACTTGACTCTTATTAGTTTTCGTTAAACGAAGCCGTCAGTCTAACTGCTGCTGAAATTAATAAAAAAAAAAAACAAACATCTCAGGAGAGCTTATTTGGAAAGTGGGAGAGACTCGATACTGAGACAGAAGAAAAAGTAAACACGTATTTAGCAAGTTTTTATTCATTTATGAAACTTTTTAATAGAAAAAACAATTATTTTCTGGTCCGTAGAAAATATTCTTGCTTAAAACCGGCCTGTGGTGGACAAAAGGTTGGGGACCACTGTGTCAGGGTGAAAGATGGGCAACACAAAAGGTGAAAGAAATATCTAAGTGTGTGGACAAGAGTCTTCTACAAGTGTTACTTCACACCAACATGCACCACAGGATGCTCTAATGGCTGCTTTAGTTTCTCTTAAGTGTTGTCATGTATGATCTGGAAACAGGACTGTAAATAAACACTCTTACACCATTATTTACTCCAGTATCCCATTCCTCCAGACCCCCACTAGGAGGTCAGATGTGCTTTTTTTGCAACACAGAAGAGAGCAACACCATTACCAACCACTGGAAACGATTAAGACGCTTTTGTTTTCTACCCATATCCCCACTAAGGATCTTGAGTAAAGTGGCATGTTTCTGGGTGTCGCCATCACAAAGCCCAAGCCTGCTCTGATTTCCTGTTTCGAGTTCACATCTCAACCGGCGGTTCGTCTTTACCTCTCCTCTCCATCCTCTAATTATACGGGCCTTTTAGACATTTTTCCCCACAGAGCGCTTTGCTGCCAGAACAAAGTCGAAATTGTTTCCCCCTCGGAGGCAGCCCCTGAGTGAGAGTCTCCCGACGTTACCGCGCGCAAAGAGGCGAAAACTCCGGTCCTCTGGGGGCTGTCGGCAAAAATAAGCCGCAGAAGAAGCGAGGGGGCTTCGACGGGAAAGGGGGGGGATCCGCAGAAGAGTCGAAAGAGAGGGACAAAGGAAGGATGGCATAATGAAAGAGTGGTGTGGTTTCTCCGCTGATTGCCGAGGATGCCACCCCTCCGTATGTCTCCGGGTGTGGGAGGAGAGTTTAGCGTCAAAATAAAATTGGAGGCTTGTGATCAGAAGATGCTGAATTCCCTCCGGTGTTGGAGGCATGGTCCGGGAAAGTGGAAAAATAGGTAAAGGGTTGGTTGGGATAGCTCACCTGATTGAGCTGAAAACGTGCTCCATTGGAGAAATCTCACCCGCAGATGAGGAGGAGATTTAAAGGTTCTCGAAAAGGTTGGTTTTCTATGGAGGTTGTAGTTTTAAAACAGGAATAGACCATGTGAGTGTGAGAAATTTAGCTTTAGGTGCAATAATTATGACAAAAATACAAATACAAATGCAGCTTTTTGTCAATTTCTTCAATGAAACCAGTAAATAATTGACAGTTTATTGAGCCTACTGAACCAAAACACATCTTTTTTTGTACTTTTTTGATGCTTATTGCACTTTTTATTTGGCGTGCAGCATTTTATACCTGCCTGACATGGATCTTCAGCCACACCTGGTGTCTGGTTAAGGGGTGGATCATTTTGCCATATGCACAAGTAAAAAGATGTTATTTAGCTTGGGATAGTTCTGCGGTTTAATCTCAATCTTTGTTTTGTGGTCTTTCGAGCACTTTCAAGCGGGCGGCTGTGGCTCAGGTGGTAGAGCGGGTTGTCCACTGATGGCAAGGTTGGCGGTTCGATCCCTGGTTCCCCCCACATGCCGAAGTGTCCTTGGGCAAGAACCCCAATGGCGCCTTGCATGGCAGCTCTGTCGCCATTGGTGCATGAATGTGTGTGTGAATGGGTGAATGAGAAACATTGTGAAGTGCTTTGTGTGCCGCAAAGGTAGAAAAGCGCTATATAAGTGCAGTCCATTAACCATTTACATTATTCCCCATTTACATTATTATGACAAATATCTAATTTGGGCACCTGTCCAGGGTGTCCCCTGCCTCCGCCCTGGGTCAGCTGGGATGGGCTCCAGCCCCCCGCGACCCTGGTGAGGACTGAGCGTTGTACGGATAATGGATGGATGGATCTAATTTGGGCTGGAAGTTGAACTCCCCCGTGACTCCTGCTCAGTTGGTTTTGACCGACGTCCTCACCTGTGGTGCATAAAGAAGTCATTAGTCTCAGTTTTGCAAGAACAAAAGCAACTGCAGCTGCTCAAAAAGGCTCCTCACATGTTGTAAAATCAGTGAGTATCATATATAGAATGCACATCATGTCATGAAACTTGCTTGGGGAGCACATTTCCACCTATTTGCTCAGTGAATGTTCAGCAAACTTGAGTATTTCATGCAGGAATCATCCAGCAATGAGCGTATTAGCGCCTAAAAGGGGAATAAAAGGTTGAGAAACTCTGATCTAAGAGCTGTAATTTCAGTCTGCTCTCTTCTTTTTTTATTTTTTACAGCAAAGCGTTTCAACCCCGCCACAGTGGAGCTGCCGCCTCCTGCGGGTGTCAGTACGTCTGCGAGTAAGTGCTGTTTCTAAGAAGCCAAAAAAAAAAAACAAGAGGATGTAAAGTTGAAATAATAACGCATTCTTTCATCTGAAATTTGTTTCTATAATGTCCACAAATATTTGTTTGAGCCTCTCCTCTGCCGACATGCTTACATTGACTATAAGGCTCTGTCATTGTGTCTGCTGGTCGAGCTTGTTCTCTAAATTCCGCTCTGTTTGTTTGTCTGTCTGTGTGTATTCACCGTCCAATTCGCTGTTTATCTCTCTTTTCGCGCTCTGGCAGCTTCTGTAACTATCTCTCGGCGTCCATCACGTGCGTCTCTATAGAAGTCCACCCTCCTGCTCAACCATCAACATGCCAACAGACAGCTGCACAATCCGCGGATGCCACTTCCTTTGATATGGTAAAGCAATATTGTACTTCATCTCTCTTTTTATTTGCCCATTTGTGAAGGAGATGCCATTAGCAGTGTATTATGCTCCTCTGGCGGGGAAAAAATATCTCCAAAAGGAAAGTCGGCGGCTGCCCGCATCCTGCAACGCCTCATTAGTGCATTGCCTTCGAACAAACGTATCAACAATGTTCTGAGCTAATAAGCTTTTATATTCCCAGGCTATATGATGTAGAAAGAGGCAGAGCTGAAGGTCACGGGTGCGTTTGAACGCAGCAAGTGGCTCAGCGAGGGAATGATTTATCTGGAATTATTGCTGTGCTTTGCTCTAGAGAGTTGGCTATTGATGTGTGCGGTTGAAATGGCTTCTTCAAGAGAGGGGGGAGATAGGGAGCTTCAGTGGTGACACACAAGCACATATCTTCGCTATCATCAGCTGGACACAGGCTCTTCTCTGTGCACTTCATTTTTGCTCGGCGCTGTCGCCTGTTTCGCAGCAAATATGGGTGGCCGGAGTGGCGGGGGGGTGGAAAACTGCCCTAGCATTATGGGGTTTATTTCCCCCAGCAATCAATATTAAGGAGCGATCTGCTGTAAAAGTATTGTTTGGCGAAGTACTTCCCAGCCAATGTCACATTGAACATCGAATATGTACAATATTAGTGTTTTTTGGAGCTGTTTAGATGAATTAAAGCGCAAGGACGCCTTTCAAAACCTTCCCCGTCACAAAGGCGATCACAGAGGATCTTCCTCGTGGAGCCGCAACACATGTTGTATTTTGAAATACAGCGACTGGATTTTTTTTTTTTAACCATCTCTCTCCTCGCCTACACGTTTAACCCCCTCCCAGCTGAATGCAACAAGTTGACGTCCCTTCTCTGGAAGTTGTTGAAAGGCAAAAAAAAATCATTAACTGACGTAGTTGCACCAGGATGGAGTGAAATTTGGCACGGAAAATGCTAATTGCTCCACAAAACGACTCCCACAGATTAATGATATTTAATACTTTTGTACCAAAAGGTTGTTTTTTCTCCCCTTCCTTTACGTAGCCTGAATAACTTCCTGTTATGCTCACCTGTTTACCGGCGATGTTGATACAAGCGCCAACTAATTGCATAAAATCTAAATATCTGTGCATGTCGGGTAGACTGGAACATAAAAAAACATACATGCAGCATCCCACTCCTCCCCTCCTGATCATTTGGAATCCACATTAAAATGCAATAACGAGCGAGGTAACAAACTAATTATCCCAATTAGCTCACTGTTCATGCAAGCGAGCTTATTTGTTATCATCCTACTTTTTTCCAAAGGCGTCCTCTGGGGGATTCGCTCGTGCACACCCCACACAGTCATGACCACTTTCCCCCCCCCCGCGAAACATCTGGCCGACGGGACACGGAGATTTATTCTTTTTTTCTCTATGTCGTTACAGTTTTGAGATTTCTCTACCTCTGCTATCAGGAGCTCTGTTTTCTTGAAGTTGTGCCGGTTTTCAGGCATTTCCCCGCCTTGTGTTTATTTGAGTGTTTGAACGTGTAGTCCTGGCGGGATTGTGGGAGTCGGAGTACTGTCAGGTCTAATTGCCGTGTGGTGTTTGGTAGGGAGACGGGCCTGATTAGGGAGGAGGTGAGGGAAAACATCATGTCCCCACTCTCTTTTCTCACTGTCTCACCTGTTTTCTGTCTCTCCAGCTCGTTTTTTTTTTTTTTTCCTCTCCCCTTTTTTCTTCTCCTCTCGCTGAGTCTCTACATGACTACACAGAATGATGGCAGTCCTGCATGGCTCATTAACTGGCAGAGAGAGACGGACAGACACAAAAGGATGGGAAAAGAGAGAGAGAGAGGAGAGGGGGGATGTGGAGAGGGCAGCCCACAGACTTCTCAAACCCGGGTTACCACGGTGCTCACCTGGTGTCTGCTGACTACATCAAAGCCTTTAGATGCCGGTTGAGGGGCAACATGGGCTGCCAAATGAGTTAGGAATATAGAACTGGAGGCAGTGGGAGGGAGCGACGGCGAGGCGGGAATGTGTTTCCTCGGATAAATCTTTGTTTCGCCATCTTTGCTTTAATCTAATGTAACTCAAAACCTAATTTAACAAATTAACGCCACAGTTTGCAATGTCATCGTTACGGTCAATATTTTATGTCGTGTGTCTTAAAGCGAAGCCAATTTCAGGGAGTAAAAGAATTCAAGTTTCAATATATTTGATGATGCTTTTAACCATTTGGGTCAAATTTGCTCCGTTTTGACATTTGGCAGCAGTTAAAATACCCTAAACGTCTTTCCTCTAGCTTGAATTATGATGATTTTTCCTAAAGTGACACAAAATGAATGAATGAAATTACTGAAAATGTTATACTTTTGTACAGGTGCTACAAATGTTTGTACACTGAGGCTGTTTTGGGGCAAACTTGACCTGTATAGCCATTGAGATGGATTTTAGATCTACCAATATGGGTCAAATCAAGGAAAAATATGCTTTTAGGGAATCTTGAAACTGTTTTATGTGTATTTTTTATTTACATGTATTAATATGACAGGCTGCTAGACGTCCTAAATAGATCTGTAGATTAAAATTTGCTGTAGACACTTACTTTTAATGAGGGAACTGTCGACAGGAATTCATAAAATATGAGTTGTGTGTAATGGTTCATATACATATTAAAAGTATTGTGCCATGAGAACATGATAGGGTCATTATTTCTTTTCTTTCCAGCCATGTATTTCACAAACTACTAGCAACTTACAACAAAGACACCGCTTGACTCCGCACCAGCATCTGCTACATGCGCTGCAGACAGTGCTGGTAGTATTGTAAACACTGGAGATGGAGCTGCTGTTTTGGGCTAACTTTGTGACAAACAAGCATCTTTTTTTAACGTGAAAGTTTTCATATCAGGTAGCTTATACACAGATTTTGATCTCTTGAGCCCCTTAATGAATATAAACTGAAGCACCTGGATTTTACAGAATACAAACAATGACTAAATTTAAATTTCAGTGTACCAGCAGATGTAGGAAGTCCGACTTAAGCCTGTTTTATACTGAGGGTTGTAGTTGACCTGTTGTGGATGATTTTAACTTTACATGTGTACATCATTCATGCTGGTAAATATTCACATATCTGTTTTTTCCTGCCTTTTTCTACATAAGTTCAGAACGACTGTGTCTGCAATGGTCCAGTCGCTTTTAGTCGTGCTGTACTAAGAATGATTTATTGTGTAAAACTTGATTTCAGTTTGAAATTTGTGGATGTTTAAAGTGAAGCAACTACAGAAATGATTGCAAATACGATCAAAGATGGTTAGAAAATAATGTAAAGTTACTTAAAGTAAGCTAAGACATGATCTGTGGTCAGTCCTATGCTGGAAATTTAACAGCCACATCTTATGGTCTTCATCTGAGGATAAATTCAGCTGCCATATGCTATGTGCTCAGTTGGTTCCTGATGTAGACGGCGGCCTGCTCCCCGTCTCTGTGCTTTGGCTGTTTCTGCTCTGAGATGAAGACGTGTTTCGACACATCTTTTTTTTGACAAACGTCTTCGACTTTTCACTGAAACTAAAGAAAACCTCCACCAGTCCTGAGGAATGAAACCCTTTTGATTTTACTTGTGAGCAAAAGTAAGAAAAAGATCCACACACAGACAATACAAAAGATACATCAGGTAGACCCCAAGTAGGAACCATTACGTTCCAATGTATGCAGATGATCCTGCATTGTTTTGTTCCGACTGTGATCCATATTGAAAGTCTACTAATAGTTCTTCAAGGTAAGAATGTTTGGGGGGCACGAGGCAGCCCTGTGTTCTGTTATTTGTAAACCTCATCCTAGATGAGAAGAGGCGAGAAAAACCCACAAAGATGATATCAGCATGCTTGTGAAATAATCATCACAAGATCTTTTTCTGTTCTGAGTCATGGGGTGAAGGATAACGAGAGACAAACAGAGATGGAGAGGAGAGTGAGGAGGGATGGGAGCAAGAGAGGAATAAGAAAAAAAAAAGACAGAGAGAGCAAGGCTTCAGAGACCAAGGGTGAAAGTCTAAATCTTTCATCCTCTCTCTGGGTTCAGAACGAGAGGAGAATTGTGGGTTGGATTATCGGCGCTAAGCCTCAGAAAGAGCTCAACTGTAGCTCCTCTCCGATGTCCTGGAGACAGACAGACTCTACCTGACTCACTGGCAGACAGAAAAAATCTGCAATCATGACTCACTGGCCTCTGAATGGAGTTATTGTAGACCTGTGGGTCATTTAATTTGCCATTTAATTTCCTCCTTGAATAGCAGAATCTGTATCGCTTTATCCCGATCATCAACAGCAGCGTCGTCATCGTCGGCTAAAAGCGGGCGATGACCTCAGCCGGACGAACGAGAAAACACGCTAATTTTTTTTTTTTTGCCAGATTTTAAATTTAGGATGTTGGATTCAGAGCGGCTCCCGCTTCTTCAGTCCCTCCGTGTTGACGCTGGCCTGTTATTCAGTTGGGAGATTCGACACGAGTCCGGGAGAAAACACTTGAAACGCTATTAAGCCTGTAGTGGGTCTTGTGTGTGCCAGTTGTAAGCCTCCTCTTGTCAATACGACTGTAGGATGCACACAAGTGCACTGGCTGGATGGAGAGGAGGAGAGAGGGAGACACACAGCAAAAAGTGTCGGTTCAGGCAAGCCTTTAAGTCATCTGTTAAGTCTCGAAATCTGATTTTAGTGGAGAAAAAAATGCACCTATAACTTCATTTATTGCTGCAAATTGAATTTTTTTAAGGAAGATATAGCAGTTAAAGTGCTAACACGTGACATGGTTGTGACATCCGTGTGTTTCTGAAAGCGATATTGGAAAAACGTTATTTCCTCGCTCTACACGCGTGCATTTTGTGCTAGTTTTCAGCAGACGAGTCGAAAAAAGCGCGACTTCAGCAGCCGATTCCCGCTTGAAACGACCGGCGGACATTTCTTGCAGCGGTCGGCGAGGGGGGGGAGATCGAGTTAGAGAAGAGATTGCTTGTCAGGGCCCTGATTTCACCGTTCTCCACTGATGACGATAATAATAACCATTCGCAGGAGTGGCAGCAAATGGGGAGGAGAGAGCGTCTTTTTAAAGAGGCGTACATGCAGTTACTTTCTGCAATCAAAACACAGATTTTCTGAAGACGAGCCGGAGCAGGAAGCGCGCCCGCACACACGCGCGCTCGCCGAACAAGGCCTAGATTGCAGTGCGCACATCCTGTTGTTTGCCATCGACGGAGGATATTAGCCCGGTATTTGTGTACAGTAATCAGCAGGCCCTTGACAGACTAGTCTCTAGGCAGAGACATCTGAGGAAAGATTGTCTGGTAATCAGGCTATGTGGTTTAAGGCGGGGGGGACTCGGGGAGTAAAACCCTGTAACTCCAATTATTGCGGTTGTTGTTATATTGTTGTGAGGTGAAGCGTCCTCCGATATAAACATGCCCACTGTAGTTAAAAAAAAATAAAAAATGGAGGAATGTTTGCGGTTTTCTTGCGCGACAAAATACCTGCTCGCAAGGTGTTTCCTTCTCCCCGCTCGGTCCATATGTCACCAATCATCATGTTGTCTGCCGAAAGAGAAATAGCATCCTGTTATTATCTGTCAAGCAGCAAAAAAGTGTTGATTTATACCTCTGCGGATGCTCCATACCATGTGGCTTTTTCACATCCAGCAACTGCACCTGTACATATGTACAAACTGCATCTCCCCGTTGCCCTTAGATACTTCTCCCGTCTCCAGCCCTCCCAATCATCTCTGGATTTTTTTCTCCACCGTCTTGTCATATGCGTGATCACTCCCTCCCTCCTCCCCCCCCTCTCTCTCCTCCTCACTCCGCATCCCTCTCCTCCCACTATTCCCCCTCGACGCTTTTAATCTTGGGTTGATGATACTTGGTGGAAGCACTTAAGTTTCTGTGCCAGGTGTCTCCCCGTGCTTAACATCACGAGCTTACCTCCTCATTTCTCCTTCGCCTCCCCTCCCCTCCCCTCCCCTCCCCTGGCTCCTGAACACACACACACAGGCAACACGGTGGAATGCACATATAGCGACTGACTGCACATGGAGTCTATGTACACATGTGCATGGAAGCAGATGCCTCTACGCTCCCGTACCACTAACTCGCAATGACATTTCCACGGATTCCTTCTATCTCCTGGATTACATTTGTTCCCGACGTGTCACAAATATCTTTTTAATGAACACATCGTTGCTCCTTTTACATCCGACCAATCGTACGTTAGACGGGGCGGGATTTGTCACCCCGGTAACCTAGAAAATGGAGCCTGAAACATGATGGG